>NC_056621.1:11098206-11405706 GCF_018340385.1 Cyprinus carpio
AGGCTATCGCAGGTGATTATGGGTATAGCGTGCACTGCGACCCAGTGTCTTGTGCGCGGCATCCCAGTGTTGAGTGAGACCCTTTCGGTTTGAGCTTCCTCTCCCATACCTGATCTCTTCATTCCCGTCTTCATTTTTACTCTGCGTGTTGACTGCCCTAAATTTATTTACTTTTTTGTGGAAGATATTTCCCTGGCCTCCCCCTTTCGTACCAAAGCATATCTGTCCTGTTTCCTACGTGGAGCCAATGCTTTGTTTTCGACGCATGCTATGAAAGAAATATTGCTGGAGCGGTAAACTCTTTCAGATGCTTCTCATGGCACTTTACCCAGGCAACATGTTTGTTTTGGGGTGTCCATGGAAAGTTTGAGGAGAGTTTATGTTTTAGATACATTGCTATCTAAGTTTGTTTTATAAGTTTTTCAACCTCGCAGTTCATACCTGTTGGTTTTGGTGTTTAATTCATTTTCTTTTGAACAGAACGTCAGTGAATACTGGCAGCTGATTCAGTTCGTACAAGCTGCAGTTCTTGTGCCAAACTGCAAATGTTAATTTATATAAGCTGAAGCTTTGCATTTAAGTTTAATCATCTTTCTTAGGCGTTTTATTTAATGATCATTCACTTTTTGTTTTTTTCTACTTTCTTCAGTCTTAGAATCCTCCTGCCAGTCCAGAGGTCGCTGCGGCCCAGGACGACTGAGCCACCTTTCCACACCCACGCTGCCCCGCCAGCAGAAACTGAGCTCTTCATTCCAGCCACAGCCGCCAGGCTTTGGCCAGGTATGTCATTTTGCCTTTTCTCTGTAGTACTGTCCAAATTGTAAATGTAGATAAATGGTCTGTGCTTCATTCTGAAAGTATGAAAAAAAAAACAAGATGTACAGTAAGATGTGCCGAAAATATTGGTGACTCACCCTGCATTACACACATTTATGTCCAGTCAAATGCTTTAGAATGAGAATGTCCCCCTCACTAATACCACCTGCAACCAACTAGCTAGTAGCAATACATAGATTATGGTGTAAACTAAAGGCTATTGGTCTATTAAAAAAAGAAAGGAAAAAAAAAGAATGAAAAAAAATGAAATGTCACCCTATTATTTTTGTAAATGCATTTTTTAGATTTAGGGTTTTTTTTTTTTTTTTTGATTGTTTTAGTCCCATTCTGTTAACACTTAGATGTCCATCAAAAGAAAAAGAAAAGATTTGTCGCTACTTCCAAATTATTGTGATTTTAAATAGGAAGTACGTTGAGACTAGGCAGTTCATAAGGTCTTTCGATTGCTATATAAAGGATTAGTTCACTTCCAGAATAAACATTTCAAGTATTTACTCATCCTTCATGTCATCCAAGATGTTCATGTCTTTCTTTCTTCAGTCAAAAAGACATTAAGGTTTTTGAGGAAAACATTCCAGGATTTTTCTCCATATAGTGGACTTCAGTGAGAGCCAGTGGGTTGCAAAGGTCCAAATTGCAGTTTCAATGCAGCTTCAAAGGGCTCTACATGATCCCAGATGAGGAATGAGGGTCCTATATAGCAAAAAGATTGGTCATTTTCTAAAAAAGAAAAATGTATATACCTTTTAAACACAAATGCTCGTATTGCATAAGGTTGACCTCTCGCTTTACATAGTCACGTTAGAAAGGTCATGCATGAAAAAAAAAAACTGATCCAGTGTTTACAAAGATTGTTTCGCTAAATAAGACCCTTATTCCTCGGCTGGGATCGTGTAGAGCCTTTTAAAGCTGCACTGAAACTGCAATTTGGCTCCCACTGAAGTTCACTATATTTAGTTCACTAAATTTTCCTCAAAAAACTAAAAAAAATTTACATAAAGACATAAACATCTTGGCTGACATGGGGGTGACATCCTTTAAATTGTTGGAACGAAAATTACATTGTTTTGTTTCTTCCTACTTAGGTCCAGCATTACGGGTCGTGCCACAAGGAGTGGAACGGCAACTATCGGCAGCCGCGCCGGCCACAGGCCTTCATCCCGCCCACAGTGCACGGCCCCACCTTCCCACTTCCCCACGGCAGCCCCACACACTTGGCCGGTCACCCGCCACCTCCCGCCCTCCTCTCCTATCCGCCTTCCGCGCCCATGGCCCACCTCTTGCCTTCGCCGTGCCCACCGCCGGGCTCTCGGCCCATCTTGCAGCCCGCCTACAGCCTGGTGCACCACCAGGGCATCAGCGTGGGCATCAACCACAGGCTGCTGCCCTCCCCCACCCTGCTCCCGCAGGGCCAGTTCAAAGCCCTCTTTCCCCCGCACTCCTATGTGGCGTCACCCGTCTACGCAGGCTTCCCCCTCAGCCCCAGCAAACTCAGTCAGTACCCATACATCTGAACTGGAGCCCACGGCAGCTGCGCACGCGCAGCCGGCACTGAGCCGCCACATCTTTCTTTTCTTATGAAGTTTGACATGTGATGATGATGCAAATCGAGCTTTATAGATATCATGGAGAATAAAACAAACAAATGCGTAAGTGAGCGAGTGGACACAAAACACAAAAACTCACTTTTAATGTGTTTTTGCACATTTGATAAATCCCTAGTCGCGAGACCCTTGGCGGAGGGATCCCCTATGCTATTTTTCGATATTGCCTTCTGACGTGTGTATTAGACTCTCGTTCAAGCCATTGCTGTCTCCAGTGTGTGTGCGGGTCCCTCTTGTGGAGACCTGGTGTTACCTGTCCGTATTTTCCCGTAGCTCCTCAGTGTTAAGTCTCCTTTAGACCGGTGTTGAAAAGGTTCCGTCACTCTGCATGTCTCTGCATGGGCAAAAACCAATGTTGGACTTCAAAAAAGGGCGGGGGGGGAGCCTGCAAACCGTCGCTTTTCACCCTCTGTGTATGTGTTGTACGACTTGCTGCATTGAATCCATTGGGGTTCAATAAACAGTGCCTTAAAATACATGTTGTTGCAAGTTACCCCGAGTCCCACATGCAGTCACGCGTGTACCGGACTGCAGCACTTGAAAAACTTTCAATCGTTCTTTGTGATTTTTATATTAGGGCTGTTTCATACCGTAGATATTTGGTTTTTCGTGCTTGGTACATTAGCGCGTTCGTTGGCTTACAGTACATAATCTCTACATTGGTGTCGTTTCCACTTCATCTCTTGGGGTTGCGACAGGAGTTTTTGTTCGGAAAGCCGATTGGGTGTTGATCCACACACGGCTTAATGGGTCTCATGTCAATAAAATTCTCGTTATTCGCGCTAAGATTAGGCTCATGATTTGCCCTTTAGAACAGGTGAAATGTTTTGACGCCTTAGATGATTTGCGCATTATTCGGAAGCGAAACAGTCCTTTACGCGTGGTATTTACAGTGAGATGTATTGCGCTGAGTTTGATTCTTCGAGATAACGTGCTTCGCCGTAGCAGAGGCCGATGAACTATGTATAGAAACGTTTGAGTACTTTCATATTTGATAATCTGTTTCTACTCTAATAGTATTTACACTGTTTAATGAAACTGCAATACAATCCATAGTTTTCGGGGTGTGTTTTTCGTTTCCTTTCCATCGATTCTATGTTATTTTTAGACTTAGAAGTGTTATCGGTGTTGGATTTGTATCAGCAGATAGCTCTTTGATGATATTGTATGGTTTCATGTTTGCTTTGTGCAGAATTATTCAGTATTGAGTATCCAACTGTAAAGTCTGTCATTGCTGGCGTATTCAGTGCTTTATAAGACGAGAGTTGATCGTGTGCAATTTTCTTCATAGATGCATGTGACCAGATTGGAGTGTTTTGTATTCCCGCTCTCACCATTTAATTGCTTTTTTGACGCTGGCTGTTTTGATTTCAAACATTCCGTCAGGGAGAAATAGCTTTTTTTTTTCTGTGTGAATTTTTTTATTTTTTTTGTTTTTTATTAGATTTGAGTTTTTCCATTATAGGTGCATCCTTTCATTATGCTTTCGCTACACCAAAGACAGTAATTAATTTCTTAAGCAGAGTAGCTACTGTTTTAGAGTAGACCTCGAACGTAGTGTAGCTGAGGCCGTATTTAACAGAAAAATCTATGTAAAAATGTTGAGGTTGATGTTTAGCTTTTTCGGGCAAGTTATGACTTTGTTTCATTTATTCTTGAATGTATCATAGATAAGCTGCTATATACTGATTGCCACTTCATAATAGCTGTGAAATTAGATGATTAACTTTGTTCTTAGCCTTCTTATTTTTATATATGTCTAATTACCTTGAAATAGAAGTGAGATGATTTTTTTTTTTCTTTTCCGTTTTTGTTCGTTTTTGGGTTTTACCGTACTGACTGGCATCAGAAGCATTTTAATGCCTCTCTCTGTTTTGCTTTCTTTTTTTGAAGTGTCATTGTAACTACTGTATTGCAAGTAATGGAGATTTTTGGGGTTTTGTGTGCGTGGGTTTGTGTTCTTTTACGTTTCGTTTGCATCAGTGTTTGTTATCTTGGGGCTAATCTTACGTATTAGATGCATATTGATGTATATCTATCTTAGTACGTATATTTGCATTTTGTTAAAGCATAGCTTGCAGGATAGATTTAACTTTTTATTGTAAGTATCAATATAAATTCTATATTCAACGACCCATTTCAGACTATTAATTTCAGTAATGCTATTAGCACTTTCGATAAGCAAGCCAAAATTTCGGGTTTGGGCAGAAGTCTCATTTGGGCGTCTCATCTCAGTAACTACAGTGCTTAGAATTTTTGTTTTTATTTAATTTCCCCCCTTGTTATTGTAATTGTACATGAAATACACACATGAAGTTGTATCAGGTATATTAATGTGTTTAGAAATGATAAAACAATACAAAATGCATGTTTTCCTTGTTTTAAAGCCACTAAAGCATTTTTTGGGGGCGATTATTATATGGGTGTGTTGGTTCTTGCACCGGTCCCTGCTCTTTAAAGCGAGCGACACTGCGTTTAGTGCCTTTGAAATGTGCTTCAGACCTTTATATCCCTTTTACAAACACTGCCTGCCAGCCTCTTCCTCTCTTTCACGCTCCCTCGGACGGCGTGACCGAGGAGTGAAAGCGTAACTGCAGTGTTTGATAGTCGTAACCTGATAACCAATAGCGAGTGTAACTTGATAGTCATGCAATGCAGTAAACACCTTTAAGGTCGAAAAATGGAGGTTTGTTTCTCAAAATTGTGAAAAGGAAATCCAATCATGCTTGATTAATCTATTTTTATGACCAATGACAAAAACAATAATGAAATGATATCAGGGATTGTTGTTATTGTTATGCTGACTAAACACCCAAGACACGGTTTTCTCGTATTTGGGGAGCTATACATGATACACTGTGAATGTAAGCCACCATTTGTCAAGTAGAATGAACATTGCCCTTTGTTATCAGAGTTTATTGCTTTAGCGGAGCTGACTTCATGAAGATACAGTCCAAAAAGTGGTGTGGCTTTTCACATTATGTCCCTATATTTTCTATTTAGCATGTAGCACTAGAGACGAGTACTAAATCGCTACTCATACGCACATTATATGAATTCATTGCATTAATTCACTGCTAGTAAACATTTCAGAGGTGTTTTCATTGTAACAAGGTCTACCAAACCTAATCTAATGAGAGAGAATCCGAGGACTGAGGGATCTGCAAACTAAAGTTGAAAAGTCTTTGAAGCTCCCAAACCAAACCGATTCATGGTTGTTTTCTTTGATTCGTGTTTTTAGACGTTCTTGTACAGTTCATTCAGGGTCCTGTATTTGTCATATGAGCTACTGTGTTACACTTGCCGGAAGATTTGGGTTGGATTGCTTTAGATCTATTTTGAACTCTTCTGCAGATTCTATTTTAGTAAAAGTTAAATCTCACTGCAAGTTATCGGTAATATTTAGACTTAAGAGCAAACAGACTTGATTTACTAAATCTGAGCTGTTACTGTGTTCATATTTGTACTTTATTTTTGTGGCTTTCTGATTTCTGTTTGCTTTTGATTTCTATGCTACATTAGTTTGCCATGTAGCCACTGCACTGTGCAATATTCACTATATGAGGACTGGGAAAGCTTTTTTGTTTTCGTTTTTCCTTTTATTTTTTGGATGTAATGTCTCTTACAGTTTGCGGTCGTATTTCTCTCTAGTTCTCAGTGATTTATATGTGACCAAGCCTTATGTACTTTGTCACAAAAAGCGGGTTTTCCTGGTGACTGTTGGTGAGTGTCAAATTAAAGAAATTATGGTGTATTGTCAAAATTCACTTTGAATTAAAATATATATTGCTGCGGGCACACACTGTTTGTTTGTCTTTTTTTCACAACTTATTTGAGAACATTTTTAAACTTAATGGATATTTGTTTATAGATATGTTCATTTCAATTCTTATCACACAAAACACAAGGGTTTTATTTTCTGCACATTGTATGTATGTTGTTGTCTATTATATTTACATTAGATTTTATTTTTGTTTTAATTAAAATTAAAGCACAAATAATATGCTATTAGAAAACCATACTTGACAAAGGACCAAAAAACAAAACGAACTGGACATGAGTTGAAATTGACGAAATTGCGCCATCACGTGGATGTAATCTTTATGACGTCTGATATTGGTGCTTCCGGTTGTTATGTAACAGACACTTACCATATTGAGCACACAAGGACATTTATTCTGCTAAAACCTCTCTGATAAGTAGACATATTTTAATACCCGGATATGTATATGAAAATCACTTGATTTAAAGAGCAGTTTCAGGTCAATTCATGCTGCAGTTTCACTCAATTTATGGTTTACTTTTATATTTAAAGCATTTTAACTGCACTATTTACCTATATATATAATGAGAAACCACTAAAAACTGGTCATTTTAAGATGGTATCAACTTTAAATTTTTGTCTCATAAACACCTTGTGGCTAAATTAAGTTAAGGGTATAGCAACATAAAATATTACATTAATGATTACTTTAGTTTATGAGCCACACGATTTTTAATATCCTAATTTCTGGCATAGCAAAAAGTGTAATAAAATGTGTACAATCATAAAGAATTTCATAGAATGACCCATAATAACATGCTGTATGATGTCGAGGGACAGATCCAGGTTTTTATTGGGCACCAGTCATCCTCACGCAAACCCAGCAGAGGTCGTCTTCCTCTCGTGCATCAGTCCTTATAATAACGCGCCTCATCACCAGTTCGCCTGCATACGCTGGCTTGGACACACGATATTTTTTCCCAATCAAAAGCAGCCGATTTTCCGTCGCAGCATCATTGATATAATAGCGGGATTATAGGATTGACGCTGCTGAAGATGCGTTTGATGAAGCGCGCTAGACAAGCCGGTCCTGTAACGCGCGCGTGATTGATGTGGTGGTCACGGTTGCTTCTGAATGCGCTTTACAGACGCATCGCCTTTAAAGTTTCAATGCTGACATAGAGCAGAAAAACAGTGGAGAGAAGACCTCAGTTTAAGGAACTGGAAAGGATAGATCAAATGTCTTTTTCGGGACCTTTCGGCCTATTGCTGAATTTATCTCTAGCCAGATGGCCCCAAGAAATGCGCGTAACAATTTCTACATTTTGGGCTCCGGTAGCGGGAATGGCAACGCTGGAACCCAAGGCATGTCGGAATGGATAGGCTTGTCCTTGTGCCGAAAATGTGTTGACTTGAACGGAGTGTGGACCAGGTGTCTGATATCTGTTGGAATTACACTGCTTCTGGTGCCGTCCATATTTGCCATAGACGGTGAGATATATATATATATTATTTATTTGTTATTTTGTTGACAACCTGTTTGAGTGTCCAGATATCAAACCTTTCCAAAAAAAAGAAAAAAAGGTTATTTTGTTTGTTTAATTTTTGAAACTGTACGTTCGAATTTGAAAAACAAATCGAATCATTGTTTGGAGGTTCTAATTGTTAAACGCAATGCGGAATATAAACTGGCACTCTTGTGAATACGTTCTTTAATGATTCATCTAGATTAAAGACAGACCGTATATGTGTGTGTTTAGGTATTAAACGCTTGTGTGTTTGTTTTGTCTGCTATATGTTTTGTTCCCTGTGGCTGTTTGCGAGCAAAACAACAGAAACAAACCGACAGCAGAACCTCTCAGACAAAAACAAGATGCAGGTAGCCCTCCGTCAGTCTGAAGCACTTGTGTATAAACAGCATGTGACGTCTGTTAGGGGCGATCGGTGCTGCAGTGCTGGGCTCTCTGTGCTCGCTGCTCGGATATATTTTTATTATTCATTTTCAGTTCTTGCTGATTTTGCGCACTCGCAAAAATCACCAAGTGGCGGAGGGAACACGGAAAAGTAGCTGAGGTGAAGGAATTTGGAGGATTTGATTGATCTCAGTGACTCGTTTTCTGTTATATCGATTCGCTATATGAACAACCGATTCGAAAAATATATAAATAATCACCAGTCTATGCCGGGTTCGTTAAAATCGCTTACAAACAATATAGGATATTTTGTTCATCCACTTAGGTACCATGAACGAGATGTTTTGCTTATTGATTTCATTAACAGACTACATGTTTTGTTCAATCAATTAATTAACGAACTAATGTTAGATGCAGCTCAAAACTTTAATTCGTTCAGGGAAGGGGGCGTATTCGTTCAGTAGGGCCAACCAATGAAATACTCCTTTACAGTCCGAACTCGAATTCTATTGGCTCCACCTATTGTCAGTCTTCGAGTATTCGAAAATAAGTCATGTTCTACTTCCCTTTTTACATTCGTTTTCATTTCTTAGTCTAAACTGCTAAGCGTGAGTATCAATGTACAGTAAGTACCACAGTGAGTACTAGCGAGGGATGCTTTACAGGGGTAGTTCACCCAAAAATGAAAATTATATCATTAATTATTCACCCTCATGTCTTGCCAAACCCATAAGACATTCGTTCATCCTCAGAACACAAATTAAGATATTTTTGATGAAATCTGTGAGCTCTCTGACTCTCCCATAGACAGCAAGGGTACTACCACGGTCAAGGCACAGAAACATAGTAAGAACATCATTAAAATAGTCCATGTGTCATCTGTAGTTCAACTGTAACTTTGAGAATCTACAAGAATACTTTTTGTGTGCAAAGAAAACAAAAATAACGACTTTATTCAACAATTCGGCAACTCCTCCGCTTCACCCCGGTGCCATTCTGGAGAGTATCACGATGCATGCACATGCTTTGATCTAAATGTAAACAACGTATGCGTGTGGCGCTGCTGACACAGAACATGCATGCACTGCACTGTTTACGTTCTGATCAAAGCACGTGCATACGTTGTTTAACAATGTTCTTGCTACGTTTCTGGGCCTTGAATTTGGTAGTAGCCTTGCTGTCTATGAAGGGACAGAGAGCTCTCGGATTTCATCAAAAATATCTTAATTTGTTTCCCGAAGATGAGCAAAGGTCTTACGGGTTTGGAATGACATGAGGGTGAGTAATTAATGATATAATTTTCATTTTTGGGTGAACTACCCCTTTAGGTTTTTTTTTTGTTTTTTTTTCCATTTTTTTTTCAGAATGGGCAAACGTGAGTAACTACCCCTTTAGGTTTTTTTTTTGTTTTTTTTTTCCACTCAGAGTGGCACAGTTCTGGGGGGAAAATGATGTCACATCCACGATTTAGAATGGATTGCTTTCATATTCTACTTTGTGTTAAATAACATAGTCACTAAACTCTTTAATGCTGCTGTGTGGGTGTTTCCAACACAAGGGCTGAACGAGTCATGGCAAATTTGACATCATTCTCTCTTTTGACCACCATAATGTATCTCTATATTTTTTCCCCTTTTTAGAAAAGTCATAAAAGCACTGTTAAGGATTTTGTCTTTCTTACCGGATAAAATGAGAACACAAAAAGTATATTTTTTATGGTTTCTAATTCACCATTATAAAAGTTCACCCAATAAGATGACTTTCACTTCTCAGAACCCTAAAAAGTGTTAAAAGCATCCATTTACAAAACAAGTGAATACATGGCCATGAAATATTTGAGCTATTGAATTATTTTATTATCTTACTTTTAGAAACTGCGGAGAGACAGAACATCAGCACACAGCCAGTAGAAAACATTTGTTTAGCTAACCAATCAAAAGCAAGTATTCTAAAGAACTGTGTAATAATAAGATACAATTGATTTTCAGTCGATGTCGGTGACCGTAGCAAAGTAAGTCCATGTTGTTGGGCGTCTGCTGACATATCAATTGTTGTATCTATTCCTAATATCCCTGACCTTTGACCCCATTCCTCCTCAAAATGATACTCAAGTATAGACATTTCTAGTGGTACATTAATACGGTACTTACAACCCCATTCATTTCTCTACTAATGAAAAGCATTGCAATATATCAGTAGCCTTTGCCTGAGGACCAGAAGAGCATTTAACCAAAAAATGATTTCATTTGTGCAAACAAGTTCAGCGTTGATTATGTGAACTAACTAACTCCAGGCATGACGTCTTTTTCTCGAAACAGCACAGTATCAAAAAGGCAGATTAGATTTCTAAAGCTAGAATTACAAGATAAATACATTTCTAAAGCTAGAATTACACCAGATTAGTTTTATTCGGGCACACAGACATGCATGGGTCTGGACCATAGGCTTAATACACAGAGGTAAAGAGCCTATGCCTTTTCATTCATAAAACCGCCATTGTCCTTTTGGCTTTGAGCTGGGTCTATGGCGTATGGCCAGACACACTTGTGGCTTGCTGAGGATGAGGCATCTCTCCTCAATGCCCCTACAGTGATGCTCCCGCTAGTCAACAGGAGCCTGCTGTGCTATGTTGCCATGGGAACTGTTCTACATTTTTTTTTAACCGGAGTGGAAAGAGTGAGTGTATTACCAGAATGACAGTGATGTACTGCTCCGTTTGATTTTCAAAGGCCTTTTTGTGGCCTCAGACCTGCAGTGACTGGATTCAGCAATTAGTTGAACAGAACTAAACTGGATTCATGCTTTAATTGACTATTTTGTGGGGATGTTTTGTCACCTGTCAGTTGAAAGGTTGTGTGTAACGGGGAACCAAAGCCAAGTTTTAATGGAGTAGGCATAGTGTTTTTCCCCTGTGGTCTGAGTGTAATTATTATAGCGGGTCTCTCAGTGCTTCTTAAGAAATCTATGGTGGTTTTGTTCAGTAACTCGCATTTGAAGACACAGACCAGTCAATCTGATCCTCTCAAAATGTTTGAAGCATCACTGCAAAACCCATCTGTTCACCCTCAAGAGGAGAACTGCATTATAAAAAAAAAAGCATGCAATGACAACAGCGGGAGTCTTTGATTCACAGCCATGTTTTGTTCAAATGACTGAGAACAAAGGGAGAGCTCTTTACATTGTTAATACTGCCATTAATATGATTTGCAACATAAAAGACTTTAGGTATAAAAAAAAAGACATTGCTGTGAAATATTAATATGCTTAAAGACAAGGTTGGCACAATATTATTTCGTATTAACTAGGCCTGTCAAATCGATTATAAAATGTAATCAGATTAATTACATTATATACTAAATAATTATTTTAAAGGTATTGCATATTAATATTTGCAGAGAAACCATATGAAGATAGTTTCAGGACTGTACATTATTGTCATAGAGGACATTAATGGCTTTAGAAATGCATTTTTCTTTAACTAAGGCTGTAATAATCTACAGTTTGACAATGTATGTTAAGCTATTTGGATTTAATAATAAGTATGATACTATTAATAATAGTGCTGTCAAATGATTAATCACAACCAAAATAAAAGTTTTTGTCTGCATAATATATGTGTGTGTTCTGTGTATATTTATTATGTATACATAATACACACACATACAGTATATATTTTGAAAATATTTACATGTCTATATTTATATTCATATAATTTATAAGTAAATGTATTTAATATATAAACATAACCTATTTTTCTGAAATATATACATGCATGTATGTGTGTTTATATATACTTAATAAATATACACAGCACACATACATATATTATGTAAACAAAAACCTTTATTTTGGATGTGATTCATCGCGATTAATCGTTTGACAGCACTAATTAATAATAATTAAAATAATATTTTAATTATTATTATTAATATAAACCACTTTTAATAAGCAAATAATATAAATAATAATTTATCGAAATAATGTAAAAAAAATAATACAAAATAACTAATAAAAAAATTAATTCATATTCTAAACACACAGCATTTTTCAATGGCTAAGGCTGTAAATATCGACAAAATTATGGAAAGTGTAATTTAAGCATTATGGGATTTAATTAATTGTAGATGTTTAATACAATGAATAATGAATTAACAAAAAATTTAATTATTAACAGTAATAGAAATACTAACAATAATAATAATAATAATAATAATAATATTTTTATTCAATATAAATTAATAAATAATATAATAATAATTCATTATTTGAACACACCTCCATTCAGACTGTTGAAGGAATATCGATACAGTGCTGCCTTTCCATTATTTCTCAGTGTCTTCTTAAATTCGCAGTGTGGCCACACAGATGTCAAATAGTCAGTGAATAGTATCAGTGAAGGTGTAAAACCTAAATAAAGAGCATGATTTTATTACTCTAAGCCTTTTGGCTTGTGCTTCAACCATCCATTTTGGTTGTCTTTACACACTCCATAGAATTACATTAGAGCCAGAATAAGCTTTGTTAGCAGCAGGATTCTTTCCAGAGGGTCAGCGTCTGCCAGGAAAAAGATGCTGCACACCACAACTTTTTCAACAAAGTGTTGAAGTGTTGAAATGCTAAAATATCGCATTTTAACAACTAGACGTGAGGCACCTCAAACTGAAGCACAATTACAGTTTCCAGTAGGACAGAAGTCGGTCCTTTAATATGTATTTCTCTCAGTTTAATTACTGCCACTAGAGTCCTGAACCAGTTCATTATCTGCTGATGTCGGCTATGACCAAAGCAGCTGATCTGCTTCCCTGACTGACCGTTTTCACAGCTGACATGTTCTCATTTCCGATGATTCCATGCTTCATTAGCGAAACAGTCAGTGTGAAAGTTGATTATGTTGAGTCTGATGAGTTCTGATGTGTTTGCTATTTTTCAAAATGTTTTTTTTGTGTGTTGTGCTCTCTCTGTTTTTAAATATATAAAAGGTTTTTTTTTTTTGTTTTTCTTTCTTATTTGGCTAACTTCACAGGGGGCGCTTACCAAAATCTAAAATACTCCTAAGCTTGAAATGTTTGTTTCGACTCACTCACTATATTCCTCTGTCAATTGCGTTGTGAATGCAAATATATGGTGCTTGGTTAGCTGTGTGGTTGTTTATTTTTTTGCTTGTGATTTTTATCGGGGTTCGTTTGTATTTGTAATAATTATTTGTTTATTATTTCCTCTTTTTTTGTAACAATTTTTTGTTGATTGTGGGCTCTTCTATAACAATATATACTCAAAATTTTTGGATGATCAGTACAGATCCTCTTGACATTAGCCGTATATACTCAAAAGGTGCATGCCTGGGACAATTGCTATAATAATTGTTGCAGTTATGAGTATACTCAAAAGGTGCATGCCTGACAAGCCGTTCATCTCAGGTTTCCCACCACCTCTTCTGTCTTATGATTCGACCTGTGGATTCAGGATGTTTGGAGCAAAAATGGTTAGAGATTGTTTTCCTTGGCAGTTTATTGGGTAATTCTTCATAATATGAAAAATGGAGTACCCAGATTGCTTGATAATGTGGTTGTACTTTTTTGTTAGTATGACTCAGACTGAAGTGTAGGCCTAGACTACCGTAGATAGTCTAGCATACTTTATTTTGAATTCTCATTGACGGTAACTCGGTATAAACTAGGTATGATAATGGCACCTGACAGCATTTATTCCATTACTTTGTTATGATTTGCATTTGCTTTGCAGTTTTCTGGGGTTATTTGTATGTAACGGTGTAATATAAAGGTACAATATTATATTGTGACATTTGGAATGGGATTTGGAATTGTTGCAAGCCAGATTCAAACTTGCAGTATTTGATCTGACATTTATTGCATGACGTAATTATTTTCTGTTGGATGATATATGGGTTCCATATTATCTGATAGCATTTTAGTGCCACTAAATGCTGTCAAAAATGAATAAATAAATAAATAAATGTAAGATTACGAGAATGAAGTCATATTGTGAGATTGAGTCAAAATTACTTGATTCTCAAAACATTATGACTGTAATCTTGTTTTGTTATGTTTATTATCATTATATGATGCTTAAATTCACTTGTTGAATTTTTTTATTTATTTTACATTTAAACAAAATGGTAGAATTTAATATCTAGTCTATATTCAATAATAATTTTACTTAGACAAAATATTATATTTTAATACATAATACATATTTTAAAAGATTTTACCATCATCCATTTATCGGTTGGCAGCCTTAACATAAAAAAATAATTATCGGCCAGAAAAATATTGATCCCTAATGTTTTGTATTAATTATACAGCTTCTTGCTTTATGACAGCGCTCTTGTTTGTCACTTGCCTATGAGGACATCTGCTATAACACAAGCCAGTCATTTTCAGGTCACGTGCATCGAGTTAATACTTAGATCCAGCCATCTGATGCCAACCATCTCCCTAAAAGTGTTCCTTTGCCAGGAGCGATGACAAACAAATATGTTTTATTTAATCTGTTTTGTTAATGAATGAACAGATTATGATGTCCATTATCCATGCCATAAACCAAAGAGTTATCGTTTTGCTCCCATCACTTTTATCTATTTCGCTTAGATCAAGGGATTGATGCTGACCCCTGCCAGATTAATACACAGTTCGGAGAGCCTGTAATGAAATTGTGTGCCAGCTCACACCTGAAAATCTCCTCAGGCTTATGAAACAAGGTTTATGGTGGGGAGGGGCTAATCTGGTTTGTGGGCAAGAAAAAGGGGCTTTACGGGGTCAATAGTTGCATAAATCGAGACATCTCTTGTTTTATGGTGCTTTTTGTATAGTGGCAGATGTTGGTAATTAAATTTTTGTTTTGTAGCTTTTATACTGGACTCGGTTTTTTTTTTTTTTCAGAAGTACTTCAAAGCTCCAGACAGGCTCAGCTGTTCACGTTTCGGTGTCTGATGTCTGTCTGTCTTTTGGGCCTGATCAAAAGCTGCGTCCTTGTTTTACTCTGCTGTTAATTTACACGGAACTCATAACTGTGGCCTCGTTTGACTCTAGAGGTGTTTGAAAGCTAGTCAAAATGTCGTTCCAGAAAACATGCGGGAAAACTGGAGCAAATATCCAAACTAATTAGGCATGTACATTCATATAATTCTCTCTATGCTTGTCGAATCGCTTGCATAATTACATCAGACGGCCGTCTTTGTTCTTGTTGATAGAATCGCCACATTCGATTTCGTTCCTACTCTTAGATATATTTAATTGCTAAACTGTTGCCTTCGTAGCTTGAAAGAAGAAAGGAAGTACTGCGCTTTATGTTCACACCTGGAATTTCACACATGACAGTGCTCATTAGATGAGAACAAGGAGAAGGGAGCTTTATGCATAATGAGCTCTGTCCTTGTCGGACCTCTGACGTCATCGGCTTTACCCTAATAAAAATCCCTTGGGGAAAATGATGCCATGTAAAAGGAATGGGATTATCTATTTTTGCCTTCAGAGAAGGCTGATGTTATGTGGCCATGTCATGTTTACTATGCTAAAGCCCATAATATTTAGTGGAATTTGTGTGCAGAATGCATATTTCGAGGACTCTCGCTTGCTCTGCTCCGTTCCCTCGGGCTCAGATTGGCTTGAACATAAGAGATGGTCTGGAAAACTGGGAAAGAGACTGAGGGGCCAATTCACTAAACAGCTGCGCTACTTTTCTGTGCTGCATTACAGCACCAAAACCTGCATCTATATTCACTAACCAGCCGCAATCCAGTATAACTAGGTGCTAAATGCACTGAAATAACACTTTGTTGTGAGTGTTCAAATTTAAAGGATTAGTTCACTCCAGAATTAAGATTTCCTGATAATTTACTCA
Source organism: Cyprinus carpio (assembly GCF_018340385.1). NCBI lineage: Eukaryota > Metazoa > Chordata > Actinopteri > Cypriniformes > Cyprinidae > Cyprinus > Cyprinus carpio. The sequence goes on from NC_056621.1 coordinate 11,114,184, forward strand.
TTCAAGATGTTCATGTCTTTCTTTCTTCAGTCGAAAAGAAATGAAGGTTTTTGTAGAAAACATTCTAGGATTTTTCTCCATAAAGTGGACTTCAATGGGGATCAGCGGGCTGACGGTCCAAATTGCAGCTTCAGAGGGCTCTACACAAATCCAGCCGAGAAATAAGGGGCTTATCTAGCAAAACGATTGGTCATTTTCTAAAAAAAATAAAATAATAAAATTATATACTTTTTAACCACAAATGCTCATCTTGCTCTGCAATGCGACCCAGTGTTTACAAAGTGAACATGCAAAGAAAGACAAATGCCCTTTGGGATTACATAAAGAGACTTCTTCGGTTTATTTAATAACATAAATTTCATGGTTTCATACCTAAATTTAAAAGTACATTTTGAAACTTGTTTTTTTACAAACATAAGTTGCTACATAAAGATTATAACAGTTGTTTGGTTTGTTACTGGTATAGCTCACCCAAAAATGAAAGTCCTGTCATCATTTACTCTTCCTCAAGTTGTTTCAGCCCTGTATAAGTTTATTTCTTCTGTTGAACACAAAAGGAGATATTTTGAGAAAAAAAGGTTGATGTTCTCCATTGATTTCTATAGTATTTTTTTCCATGGTCAGTGGGGACCATCACCTGTTTGGTTACTCATTTTCTACAAAATATCTTCTTTTGAGTTCATCGGATAAAAGAAACTCATACAGGTTTGGAATAACTTGAGGGTGAGTAAATGATGACAGAATTTTCCCTTTTGGGTGAGTAGTAGTGGTGGTTATTTTTAGTAACTTATTTAACAATTTGCATTTAAAAAAGCACACTGGCACTAAAATAACAAAGCATGCGTGAAATGATGCTAGCAGTAGCTGCTATTCATTCTTCGCAAACTCCCCCTGAGAGAGCGAGACACTCATTCAGTTTTAATGGGGTTTGCAATAACCTTCCTTGCTCTTGAGACTCTGGAGTCAAGTGCGTCATAGGTGTCCTGCACGAGCTCCTGAATATTCCAACACCTTCCAGAAGGGAATATAGAATCTTTTCCACTCTGTGTAAAATTTATATCACTTCCAGTCAATGCCAGAGCTGAAACTAACTAATTCTGACAGTTGTGTAATGCAGTGAGAGGCTGGGAAAAGTAAAACAAACATGGAAAAGCATCAGTTGAGCCCGCAGGTTTGCGCAGGAGGCTGAGGAGACACATGCCGTTGCAAGAATTGGTGGGAAAATAGCATGAGGGCTTGCAGTATTTCACTTTTGTTGTGTTGGCATGATGAACGCTAATTTCATCTTGAGTCATTGCATGCATATTGTTTTGGTTTATGTTGGTCTTGCACTCCATTATATGTTTGAATTTTGAAATAGTAGATGATGCAGTATTTCCGACTACATTATCAGTCTTTTTTAACCCTCCGGCGGAGAATATGATTAGTGTAAGTCAGTGCCCCCCCCCCAGACTCGACGGGGACTAGATGACCTACCCAGAGCTCTGCAAGGAAGTCACATGACCCCCTTCATCCAATCAGCAGCAGCTCGGTGATGCTTACACAGATGTGTGATGGTGTTTGCCTCATCAGTTAGAGAGGCTGGAAGGGTACAGGCTGTTATTTTAATCAGATCTGTGTTTGTATCTTCGTCAATAATTCATGTCATCATCCTTTCAGCTAAACGAAGCCACAGCTTTTATGATTACAGCAGCTCAATGGCTCACTTTTCAGGATTGTGATATAAGCAGGGGAGGAACCGGTGACATTATTTTAAGCACATTTCCTACCCAGTTTACATTCATTTACTGTGCGGGAAAAAAACAATGATATATGGTTTAATTTATGCTGGTTTAAATGTAAAAATCATTGTATTTCAGTCATTTTTACAGTAATTCTGTGTTGAAATGTGCATGTAAGTAATGTCACATTTCATTTGGTTGTTTTTATACAAAAACCTTATTTATAGATGGATAATATTTATTTATGGCAACATAACTTCATTCTGAAAATAATTGAGGATGGATTGAAGATTCCTGCTCAAGTGAAAGAGGATTCAATCTTGATTATTTGGTTGGCATCTCATTTCTTTCTAATAGAATATACTTATGAAGATATACAATATGATATTATCTCTGTTTTGGCCTTTTTGCTACTTTTTCAACATGACAGTTGAAAAAAGACAGGATATGATGGCAAAATCAAAAATACAGAAAATACAGTAAATCATAAATTGTCACGAAACAAACTCCATCTTCAACAGCATTATCTAGAGCCATTGATTTACTGTTATAGATTTTGGAAAATATTTAGATTTTATATATATATATATATATATATATATATATATATATATATATATATATATATATATATATATATATATATTTTTTTTTTTTATATTTAAAGTTTTGGTAATTGTATTGAGTGTTTTTATTTTCATGAAGCTTTTATTTTTCTTTCAGTTTTTATTTGTTATTTTATTGCATTAAGTATTTTTTTATATTTTATAAAATATAGTAATTTATTTATTTTAATTTTTTTTTCTTTTATTGCTAGTATAAATTTTTTTTTTTTTTATTTCACACTCATATGTTGCTATTTTTTCAGTGACACATAATAGAATTTTTGAAGGATCATGATGCAGCAAAAACACCAAAAGCAGTATAACAGTGATCTATATGGCTAGTGCACTTTATTTAAAGTATTCTGAAGCTGTACTATAGCTTTGTGTTAGGACAAGACCAATATTTATGTTACAATGATTCCCCCTTTTTGTATATATCAAGAGCTCTCTAACAATCCTTCAAATCTTTCATGTTCCACAGAAAACTAATAGCACATGGGCTTGAAATGACATAAGGGGGAAAAAAAACGTATGATTTTTGGGGGGTTAACTATGCTTATAAATGTAAAATCAGGAGTTAAATACAGTATGTTAAATTTAATATTACACACAGGTTATAAATTAGTGTTATTTAGTGATGTTTAACAGACATTGATGCAGAGATCGGCCATGCCATGTTGCTTTTATACACAGGACCAGATGCTTAGCCAGCGCTTGAATTATTCAAAGATGGGCTGTGCTCTGCAGCACTTACCAATCCCTGTGTTCTCAGCAGGTGTGCCGCCGTATATCAACTCTAAAAACACATATAGCCATCAGCAGAAGGATAAACTTTAATACAGCTCAAATCTCAAATCTGCTTGCCACTGCTGTTACCTCAGCTCCCGCCAAGAGCACACTGTTCCCTGTCTCTCAGATTTATCCCCTGCCTCATCTAAAAACAGTGATGGTGTTGGTGTGTGTGGGATGTGCGTGTCCGCCATGCCCCTAATTTCCTTGCTCACAGCATTTTAAAATACACTGAAGGATGTGGGTTGTTGCTTAGTTTAAGGAAGGCCCTAAGGTGATGTTTTTGCACCGGCTGTTCATATATTATGATGCACCTTTTTCCTTTGCCTTAAGAAAAAAGGAAGACAGAACTGGGGTTTCATGCTTGAAAGGGATAGTTCAAATGAAAACGAAATTTGTGTCAATCAACCTTAAACCCGTTGTCAGGTGTCTGAAGCAAGAACTTTCAGGAATAGAATCTGAATGTAAACAAGAATACCCAAAGCAAATGTGCTGTGTTGTCTTAATTTAGTCTGGCCTTATCCAGCCCTGCCCTGCTGAGAGTAGTTTGTTGAAATGGGAGTCAATTGTTTCTTTTTATATTTCCTTACTGGCAGCTCTTCATGGTTTAGTCGCTACAAGCCACTCTCATTATAGCCACATTTTAAGATACAGTATGTGCTATGCCCTGTACATAATTAATTTACAATTACTTAGTGGAAGAATTGGTGTTTTGAACATTGTGATTAATAAATATGGTGCTAAAAATGAATCAGTCTCCACTGAAAAAGTACCATGGTATGCTAAAGTACCATGGTACCATGGTTTTACTACCTGACACCATCATTGGCAATCCATGGTATATACATTTTGAAAGTTGAAAAACAGAAACCAGGTGTTTTTGAAGAGTAAGAGAAGACCTTGCTTGCAAATTTGGTGCATTTTTCTCCACTTAAATGTTTTATGTATCTGAGCAGTTCGGAAATGAAATGTCCGATGTGTGGCACTAAAAGGTCAATGCTGTATCACATTTGAAAATGATGTACAGTGCCACTCACATTAAACCCTACACTAAACCTAACCAATAGTGTTAACAAAGGCAAAAGTGTAATAAAAAAGCATTTGCTGTTACAATCATGCCATTTAAGCTTTCTTCTTCAAGTTCAAGTGTTTCTCGCTCCTCGATGTACTGTAATGCTGTACCAGGTGTGCTGCCGAGCAAGTTTACTATGATGTTGTTTATATGATGCAAATGTGTAGATACCTTAGTTTACACATCTTGAGGTCATAAAATAGTATTGTGCGATAAGCCGCGTGAAAATAAATCAATTATATAGTTACTTCAGTAATCTAATTACTGGTGTTCATTTTAGCTGGAAACTGCAGTGAATTGTATGTATCTATATGCTTTAGGATTTTGTGGCACATTTTTTTCCAATGAGACTTTTTATTGAGCCATGATATCATCACTGTACATGATACTAATGCCGAAAAATTTCCACAGCTGAAACGTTTGTACGTTGTCTGCGGTAAGTGTGTCATAATTTTGATATGCAATGCTTAAAGTGCTTTCTCTCCTGAGGGTTGATGGGTGTCCGTTTGGATGACATCCCATTCCATGTCAAAGCATTTAATCTGCATCATTGCACACAGACGCCCTAATCTGCTTTGCTGTAAAATTTTATGATGTTGAAAAATGTGAAATATACTACAGGTTTAGAGAAATGTGATTTATAAAAAAAACCAAAATCCTCTTTGCAAGTTATATTTATTTTTAGTACTATCAAGAAAGTGTTTAGATTTATGATGTCTGTCATCATTTACTCAATCATCCTTACTCGAACAATGTCATTGTTGCTTTCATGCAATAACAGTGATTGGGGACTGGAGATTTCAGGCTTAAAAAGGACCCAAAAGCATAAATGTATTATAAAAACATTATATATGTAGTCAATGTGATTCATGTGTCATATTCCATGTATTCTGAGGCCATAGACAGGTTTTGAACAGACCTCAAGAACCATATCAGTCTGATTTTGTTAACGAATCAATCATCAGTTTTGTGAATTGGATCAAAGGGTTCATTGAAAATATCTGACTCAAAAGAACAATTCATTCACAAACTAGACATCACAACTGATTTGTTCACAAATTGGACATTGTTATCACTTTTCAGGGAAACTCAGTCTGTTTTTCACAAAAACTTCAGAAGACCTGGAATATAGTGCATGAGTCATACAGTATGTTTGCTTTTATGATATTTTGTGGTTCTTTTTTTGTAATTTCTGAGCTTGACAGCCTCGGTTCTCATTCCTTTCGTTGTGCTGGAAAACAAATGGCCAGGATATTCTACGAAAAAAGCATCTGTTATATTCATATTGGCTTGAAATGGAATTTTTGCAATAAATATCCCTTTAAATATTTACTTTATGATAAACAGATGTAATGCCGTTGCCTTCGTGATGCCACAACAAGATGCAACAAAAGCAGATGGGAACTATGAATAGACTACGGACGTGGATCTGTCCTGCTGGAATAGTGTGACTCCATGCTTCGGTTCCCCATATACTCCCTCATGAGCTTCAATGGCTTTGGCCTGTTACCCATCAGCCCCCTTCACCACCTGTCCTCATAATGGAGAAGGTCCATGTCTCTCTAGCCCACTGATCTCCAGTTACATCAAAGCTGGACAACGGCTTGGACAACATGTCCTTAATTTTTAACACTTGACGTCATTGATTAGAAAGCTCCCATATATAGAACAATATGCAGTGGCAGTGGGACCCGTTTGAGACCAGGTCACGCACTTGGGGACTGTGATGGATGAAGCTATCTTGGCATCTATCGTCCTGTCTTCCAATCAACTTGCTCTGTTCTGCCTGGCAGTAGAGTTTGATTGGCTCAGCTCACTGACCCAAGTCACATGACCCATTATGGGGTACTTAAATCTTCTCAGGCCGGCAACAAGCGTACTTAAGTGTCTAGAGCTTTCAGAGTTCATTGCTATCCCGTTCACAGGAAGTGCAGTCATTAGGACGATTGGATGGATGTACAGCCAGAGCCCCCTTCACACGACATCTCATCTTCTCTCTAGCTGCCTGTTAATCAGGACAATCCCATATGTTCTAACTGTCAGAGCAGGTGGCTATCTGTTGGAGAATAGGAATTCAACGTGACCTCTTACAGTATCTGCACACACACACATTCTGCAGAAAATCAGAGTTAATTAGTACATCTTGTTTTCTTGGAAAAAGATCATAATAATACCCAGTCAAACGTTCTTGATTTTGTTCTTGCAATATAGTGTGGAATCTAACCATCCATCCATCTTTATGATAGACATTTTGTGTAATTATGGATAGATCACCAGATTACATTTAAATGTTAGATATAATAGTAAAACTGATAGTATAGAAAAGTATAGTGTATTAGATCTATCTATCTATCTATGTAAGTTGCAATATTATGTTTATGTTGTTTGTGACTAATCTCATATAGGATGTGTTTGGCAGAGATAATTAATCTGTTAGGAAAGCACTGAAGCTTTAGGCTGCTCACTAGGAGCACAGTAAGAGAGTGAGAAAGAGACCAAGAGAGCTCGCAGCACCCAAGAAACCCTGCACATTTCTAATTTGGTCAGCTAAAGGATTTATGATTAATGTCCTCAAGTCACTATATTGTATGACTCTGGCCACGTTATGTTCCCCAAGATAAAAATAAAGTAAAGAGCTGTAAAGGTCGATTAATCACGTTATTAATCATCTCAAATCGACTTGCCAACAGTCGTGGATGGCAATCGAGAGAAGGGCTGCTGTGATTTTCTTTTCTGAAACGTTAAGCAAGCTAAATAATTCAAAGCTACCCAAGAGAGTAATGTTAATGTAAAGGGACTTAAAGTAAGTGCATTAAAAATATTCTTTACTTGCCTTCACTATACATGCACACTTTTGCATTGCAAAAAAAAAAAATTATAATAATAATCTCAATCAGCAATTTTGTATTTTTACAGTACATTTTAATACAAGATACATGAACTGAATTTTAACATTTTACTGTAAAACTTGTTTCCAGGGAACATATTTCAAATTAAGTAGTTTCTTTGTTGTAAACATAAAACTAAATCAGTTTTGTATTACATTTACAATTACAATTACTGTTTTATAATTATAATTACTGAAAATACTTTTCTTATAAATGTACTTTTCAAAAAACAAGCAAGGAACATCAATGAATGAGTTTAGAAAAAATAGCTAGATTAAATATTAAATAAGCGTTAAATTCATCCAAAATTGCTGTTAGGAAAATTTTGATGGCTATACTATATGTTCTATACATTTTTATATGTTTTTAAAACAATATGCATTTATCTTTTATAGAGATAATAATACTTGTTTTTTTTTTTTTAATAATCTTGAATTAAGTTTAAAATATTTTTCTAAATGTATCTTGTATGAAAATATTTGTATTGTTAAAAAAAAAAGAAAAGAAAAGGACAAAAGTGTTGTGCTTTTAGTTTATCAAGATGCTAACGACAAACTCGATTGAAATTGTGAATTGAGTCTTCGGTGCATAAAACGTGTTTCAAAATTAGTCACTTAAAATATTCCAAGTCCACAATGCTCCCTTAAAAGACACCTTATGTAGGCAGCGAGGCAGCCTGCTAGGTTTGTTTCCCCATCATTTTTCTTTGTCTCAAATACCTTGAGAGCAATTTAATACAGCGCATTATCATTAATGCTGATTAAATAACAGTGCGTGTCATTAGGTTTGCAAGCTTAATGCAGCTGCCTCTAATGCCATCAAGTATGAAATCATACACTTATTTTTTAGATTTCCTCTAGTGCATTTCCTCCTATAAGACAAAGACAGTAAATGTTTATGATTTTGCACCATAACATCTCTTTTTTCATTACCAGATGAAGCAAGACTCGAGGCGTCAGGACAACCCCTCAGTCCTTCCCAGGTTCCCACCGGAGCGCCAAACATCACAGTCTCTTCATCGCTGCTGGAGGACGAAGACTTCGCCTCGCAGTTCCACTCCCCACCAGCGAGGGCAGAAAGCACAAGGGAGCAGCCTGTGTTCGCCTCAGTGCAGACCCTGCAGGTTGCAGAGACACAGCCTAAGGCGCTGGTGCATTCTCTGCCCTCCCCACCCGGCAACAGTGACAATCGCACCAATCAAAAGTCCCCTGGGGAGCTGGCCGTCAGAGTGCCAAATCCACCGTCCCCGGCACATAAAATCAACAGTGTCTTGACCACTAGCTCAGGTACTGCTAGATTGTGAGCTTTTGAATCAATGCTGTGTACAGAAATCAAGAAGTGGTGTATTTAAAGGAGTTTCTTTTCAGGGACTTTGCTGATTTGATGTTGTCGTCATCCTTTCTTCACCATTCGTTCATCACCATCATCATCATTTTCAAGGTCATCGTGTTTGTTGTTATCGTAATCATCACCATCAACATTTTTTACAATAATATCTTTAAAGTCAACATGAGATTGCATTCACATCCCATTTTATTTGCGCAACGTGACATATTTCTGAGTAAAAAAGTGAAAAAATTTAAGACTTTTTAGGATTTGATAGATATAATATGATATTATTGGTTAATATTCTTTTTTTAAAGAAATTAATACTTTTATTCAGCAAGGATGATTCAATTGTTTAAAAAACATGACAGTAAAAATATTTATATGTTTCTATTAATTTTAAGTTATTTAAAAATCCTGAACAAAAAATATATCACCGTTTCCACAAAATTATTAAGCAGCACAGCTGTTTTTAACATTGATAATTATAATAATAAGAAATGTCTCTTGAGCAGCAAATCAGCATATTAGAATGATTTCTGAAGGATCATATGACACTTTTTTTTACTGTATTTTTGATCAAATAAAGACAAACATGGTGAGCATTACCAGCCCTTTTTGATAGGAATGCACGATAAATATCAGCATGATAATAATGCGCATCTTGTCAGTAAAGCCGGTTCTGTAATCAGCTGTAAATCTCTACATGTACGTTCTTTCACATGGAGCAACATTTACTACACAGAGCCGTTGTTCACTGACAAGCTACACAAAACATGCGCAAAATATGATCGTGGTTTTGCGCAGCTTATTTATCGTGATTGTTGTTTTGCGCAGCATATTTATCGTGCATCCCTATTTTTAGAACAGTGGTGTTATTTTAGTATCATTGAGATACTATTAAAGTTTTTAGTAATACTTTGAATCAGTTTTTATTTTTATATTTGTCATATATTTTAATAAATATATTTTGTATATTTTCTGTTTTTATTTTAGTTGTGTTAAATTTTAAGTAATTTTGTTGTGCTTTGCCATTTTAAGTAGTTATTTATATTTTCTGTGTAGTTTAACATTTTTTTTATTGCAGTTGAATTATTTTAGGTTATACTAAATTCATACTAAAAGCATCCCTCTGAAATAAAATGTTTTCTTTTTTTCTTTTATTTTTTGATTATTATAACCCTGATTGGGTGAACTTTGATTTCATGTTGACATTAAAGCCGAAGTGTGTAATTTTTGCACATCCCAACTATCCCCACAACTTTTACTCTCACTGAATCTGTTCATCTGATCAGTGCAAGATTGATCATTATCTTCAGTTTTATTCGGTTTGATGACACTAGTGGTGCAAAAATTACACACTTCAATAAGTCCCGCTACTGCATAATCCCCAAGAGTTACATCCGTCCTCTCCCACATGTCCTATGTGTCATTCTTCACCATCAGCGAGCATTCATGTGTGTCCTCGATCTCACTTCCTGCTCCTGAGGTGACTCACTCAAACGTTCTCTGCTTTCAGACGAGACTCTTAGTGAATTCCCCAGGAACCCTGATCTTCCCACCGCCCCGGGATCCTCTTTTATGATTGTGGCAGAGACAGATGCTGCACTCTCTGACAATGTGACAACTTCGGTCTCAATTTCCGCTTTTAACGGCACCTCTCCTGAAAGAGCTGAAAACGCTTCATCCGGCGCTTCAGCAAGCAGCAACTCCCACACTGTGACCAGCGACAGTCTGCAGCTCACCACAGTGACCACCACGACTGTCACGCCCTTGACTGTGACATCGACGACTGTGACTCTGCCCACTGCCGTCGTTGTGGCGAAAGAGGTCGCGACCACCGTGCCGACCACGACAGCCACCCAGACCACAACAACCGAGACGGAACCACCGACGACAGCCACCACTACCACTACGACAACAACTACCACCACCACCACAAAAGTAGCACCAACAACCACCAAAACACCCACAACCACTTTAGCAACCACGACAACGACAACCCCTCGTCAAACCACCGCTGTATCTACCTCTGGAAGTACCACGACTAAACCGAGCAGCCCTCCAACTGACAGTTCACCTTTGACCTGTAATGTGACCGAGAGATTATGGGTGAAAACAGGTGAGCCCTGTTTACTCTATTAGCACGTCTATTAGCACTGGTTTTAGCGATAATTCGCTAAAGGAATTAGGCAATTTTAGTTGATTTAGTTACAGTTGCACCAATAATCAGCAAATTTAGCAGGTTATTGAGCGGAATTGTAGATTGCGTTGAAATATTGTTGAACTGATAGTATTGGTAATAAAACCTAAACAGTGTTTGTGGGAAAAAATTATTAGGTTATAAGGAAAACCCAATCAGGACACCAATGTTTCCAAGTTACCCCAATTTTGCTTTGCATGTATATGTTTTTGGGGTTTGTTGCATTTGTTTGCCTAGCCTAAAATATTTCAGTCTTTTCGATTAGAATTTAATTGTAATTATTTATTTATTTTTTGGTTCGCAGTGTTTTGTGCATGTAAGCACACTTAGTCAGATGTTAAGCCAAGACTAAAATATTTCAGTTTTTGAAATTAGATTTTAGTTGTATTTTTTAGTTGAACATCTATGAAATGATAAATATACATTAAAGTAACAAATCTATTTTGACATTTAAATTATGCTCAGCTTATTACAACAGAGCCATATGACAAAACCAATGTACAAATACACATATCTACTTAATCTAGTGAAAGACTTTATTATGCAAATAATATTACCATACGCAGTAATTTTACTCCTCCTCTCCCACATTCTACAGTGACGGCATATGCACTGCAGTGAAGCCAACATATGTTCACTGTAAACAGACATGTTTATAGGCATGGCTGTCCCACTTGGGATCTGAGCTGCTTTGAGATGCTTAGAAAATCATGACTTTCATATGTGTTGTATTTATTCCCCCCAGTGTTGTCCATCCAGATGCGACGAAATCGCCTAGAAGCTGGAATGAGACAGGACCTGTCTAAAGGTATCACGCAGGCACTTCAGAGAGCCTTCAACGACAGCAACATCCGTGTTCAGGTTGGTGGTTTTGCATTGTTTTTTGAGCCAAAAGCCACTACACAGTTATAAAACTTCAAAGGTTTGGGGTTGGTAAGATTTTTCAATGTTTTTGAAAGAAGTCAGAAGGATTTAATGCATAATTTAAAAATAATTAGCATGCTAGTATGCACAGTGTACAGACTATACACTGCAGCAATAATAAAAATGGTTGTATGCTTATCCAAACCCTTCTCTCTCTTCCATTGCAAGAACAACATGAAATAAGAAATGCTAAATAAATAAAGAACTAATCAGAATAGTTGGTTGCCATTGGAAACACGGTAAAATAGTCTTTAAACAGTAGACTCAAGATAAGCACAGTGCTTTGACCACAGTCCTCTGGGACCTTATCACTGTTGCATCATGGGAATTGTAGTTTAGCAGAGGACAATGTGGTGGGAGGCTGCGTGGGAGGTGTTTCCTGTTTATGTTCAGTGTGCAGCTCATTGAATGTGATTGTGTAGAACATCTCCCTGTTTTCAAGGGCTGAGAAAGGATCGTCTTATGAAACACTTGGTTCGAAGCCTAAGGAGCATTCGCACGTCTGTCCGTCAGAAAGGCACGTCCAAAAATAGCACAGCGCTGGTACCTCATATGCTGCAAATAAAAAATCGATATCATGGCAACAGCAGAGACAATGTGCTGAGGGGAGCACAGTTGCCTAAACAGAGATTTAAAGGAACAGTTTGCTAAAAATGTTAATTCTGTCATCATTTAATCACCCTCATATCATTCCAAACCTGTATGACTCTCTTAAGTTTAAGTTGTTAGTCATACAAGTCATATGGGTTTGAGTCTTAGTAAATGATGACCGAATTTTCATTTTTGGGTGTACTGTCTCTTTAATTGCGAATGACCACTGAAAAGGTTGTTATTAGCATTTGAAGAGTGACTGTCTGTGTCTATTAAGCTCTGTACCGAATGACTCAATCTGTCTCTATTTTCGTCCATTTCACTCAATGTGTAATTTTTTTCCCTCCTCTTTCTCCTCCTCCTCGTCAACTGTCCGTCAGATCAGAGGTTCTGTATGATTACAGACCCTGGAGGTGATCTGCAGGAGACGACACAATCACTATCTACACATGAACAGGGGGAAAGAGAGAGAGAGAGAGAGAGAGAGTGTTTGTGTTGGAGTTAAAAGAGAGAGATGGTCAGTCAGCTTGGCTCAATATGATGAAATTTATTCATGTGGGATTTGTATTAGCATTTGCCTCAAGCGCTTAACAATAAACAAAGCCAGTAAGAGCATTTGTGCGAATATAGCACTATAAATAAAAACAGCATATGATTTTAGTAAGGCATATTTGAACATCTAAAAACTTGTTAAAATATTGATACTGTGTACATTGTTTACAAACACAGTAATATTTAATTTTAATTTATCCATGCATCATGGGAGATTTTTTGTGTTTTTTTTTTCCACAATGTGTCATTTCCTTCACGTCTCAGTTGCTGTATTGTGTTTCATAGCATTCTGTGATGGAAATTATATTTTTTTGAGTAAAATGACTGATTCCTTTGTATTGCTAAGACTAATTTAATAGCTTGCATTTTGTGTGTCCTTAATACACACAATTAAATAATATTTGTTAAAATTACAGTTTGACTGGAAATGGCACAATAGAAATATTATATCATTTTGGAAAATGTAATTATTCTCTCAAAGTAAATATCAAAACTAATCATGCCATTATTTGTTTAGATTACTATAGTTTAAAATGTAATAATTAGTAGTTTTTTTATGACAGATTTTCATATTTTAAGACAGAAAGTTTTTGTGAGAACAAAACAAAATCTGAAAGTTGAAAAAAAAATCTGCAATTTATTTAATATATTTATTAAACATTAGAATTTCAATTATCAATAATATTATGAATACATTATTAATAATTAATGAATTTATTATTTTGTTTCCTTTATTTACTCAATTTGTAATTTTTTTATTTGTTTACATTTTATATACCGGTATGTAATTTATTTTTTATGTTTTTGAATAAAGTCTCTTATGTTCACCCCGTCTGCATTTATTTTATCAAACTGAAATGTTGTGAAATATTGTTACAATTATTATTGCATATTATTATTATTATTATTATTATTATTTGTTCTAATAAATTTTAAAATGTCATTTATTCCTGTAATGGCAAAACCACCATTACTTCTTCATTACAGTCTTCAGTGTCCACACAATCCTTCAGAAATCAATTTATTTACACTAGAAATCTTTTGCAACATTATAAATGTCTCGAGTTTTGATTGATTTAATGTATTCTTGCTGAATAAGAGTATTAATTTGTAAAAATCTTGCTGACCCCAGACTTTCGAATGGTAGTGTTCTAGTTAAAATTGTATTTGTCACACCACAGGACCATTTGAAAAGAACTTGCCAAAGAGCTGATAAAGATTGGTGAAAAAATACATTGTGTCAGATGTCCATTACCATATATCCATGTCATTTTACATGATCTATGTTCTTTCTAGTTGGAAAGAGATATCTGCACGCCTTCTAATGTGACTGTGGGCTACTACGTCTTGAGAGGGAAGTCTGTGTTGGTGGCCTCTGTTGTGATGGACACATTAGTTTCCTATGGCTTTGACAAGCTACTGAATGACATCAGAGAGTATGTTCCCGTGGTGTTGGCCATCCCCAATCCTGTGGCCCCATGGTTGCCCAGCCTAGGCATCCACCTGCAACTCAAAACGGGTATGATTCTTTTCCAACTGAAGTTTATTGGAAAATCTGACTGGAAATGATTTATCTGACAAGTTTTATGCTTGAGCACCTTTGTTTACCCTTTTTTGCATTACATATCCAACCAGTCTTAATCCCACCATCATTTATTGTTAATGAAATTGCATTTTACGCAGTTGAAACTTGGTAACTGGAATGTGGGATCTGTTTTTGTTTAACAGTTTGTTGTTTTCCTACATATAGTTCTCAGGTTTGTTGGGCCAATGGACAACATCAAGTCTTGCGGCTTCATCCAAATGATGGAGCAACGATTGGAAAATGTGTTTGCTGAGGCGCAGGAGAAAGTGGAGGACTCTTATGGGACTCTTTCTGTTGAGGTATTTTTTCAATTGAACTTGAAAACAAAGTTTGATAAATGGCTTATCTTCAGAGGTCTGATAACGCCGTTCCTCTGAGGACTCGTCTGTTGGATTTGGATTTATAGTTTGTTTGTGTTTTCGGACAGATTCTGAACACGTATCAAACTGGGAATTCGTTGGCAGTCACTCTTGTGTATGTGGTGTGGAACGGTAGCACTCCGTTGAACGGTACTGTGTCCAGCGGTCTCCTTAACCAGCTCACTGCCGAGCTGGTGGGCTACTTTCTCTTCTTCCCCCCTCTGATCATCGCTGAGCGTAAGTTTCAGCTCGTGTTTACCGCTTGATGTTACATTGACTTGCTGCACTGCTGGTGTTTACATGTTAGTGCACATTAAAATGGTAGTTCATGTTTATTTCTGTTTGAATCCATGAGTTTGTTTTCCTTGAGGCAGAGATCTTCAGTTTTGGTTGATCTAAAAGACATTTTCCAAGGATGCATAACATTTTCCTTTTTTGGATGGGCAGTGCATTTAGCAAATTTGCATAGTGCAAATTTTTGGGAAGTTGACTTGTTTTTCTGTGTAACTTGCTATACTCCATTTAAAATTATTTTAAAGGGATAGTTCACCCAAAAATGAAAATTCTGTCATTAATTACTCACTCTCATGTCGTTCCAAACCCGTAAGGTCTCCGTTTATCCTCAGAACACAAATTAAGATATTCTTGATGAAATGCGAGAGCTTTCTGACCCTCCATAGACAGCAAGGGAACTACTACGGTCAAGGCACGGAAACGTAGTAAGGACATCGTTAAAATAGTCCATGTGTAATTAATGACAGAATTTTCATTTTTGGGTGAACTATCCCTTTAAACAGCTATTTTTCCCTGTTTTTTAAAATGATGATGATGATTAATATTATTATAGTTATTATTATTATTATTATTTGATATCAGTACTGTGATAAAAAGTCTTGCCTTAAAAGTCCAGATGTGCTTTAAATGAAATCATGTAGATATAAATGAAATATCATGGAGATTCACAATAATATGTGAATAATAATTATAATAAATAAAATTATTAATATAATATATAATAATTAATAACACATTACAAATGTATGTATTGAATAGTACAATAGACAGGAAATTCAATATTTTTAATTCAGTTTTCTTGTGATACATAATCAATTATTAATTTGTAATATATAATTATAAAAACAATATATTATATAATTAATGCAATATTTTTATATTGCATTAAAATAAATATTTATGTATTTAATGGATATTATGTTGACATTCAATATTCGCTTTTTTATTCAAGTTTTTTTTTTTGTAATTTAAGTAAAATGTAATTTTAACAAATATAACAAAGAAACAAAATGTCTGTGCCATGGATAAGAAAACATATTTTGTAAAATATACATGCTAAAAAGCATACTTTTATTGCATTTAAAAAAAAAAATAATAATAATAATTGATCAGCTCATTTTATGCATTAGACTGTTAACAATAACTAAGGATATCAATAAAAAAAATAACATTTATCCTTACTTATGTATGAGTATGATGTATGACAGACTTCAGTTTTTCCCAGAATGGTCTTCTAATAAGCATCTGTCTGTCTTTCCCTCTCTTTTCACAGCTCTAGAGTACCACAACCTTAACACTTCAGTAGCAACCCGAGATTACTGGGTAATCACAGGTAAT
This sequence comes from Cyprinus carpio, assembly GCF_018340385.1. Lineage (NCBI taxonomy): Eukaryota > Metazoa > Chordata > Actinopteri > Cypriniformes > Cyprinidae > Cyprinus > Cyprinus carpio. Next base: position 11,130,431 of record NC_056621.1, read on the forward strand.
TACCTCAACAGTTCAGCTGCTAACCAGCACCCAGACAGCTATTTGCCAGCATGTGTTACGTGATTAAGTCTAGCTAATGTTTTTCCCTGCTTCTTTTAAACACGTCTTCTTCCTTGAGGAGAGCTATTGATGTATTATTTAGCTTCCTCCATCAAATGATTTGAGATCACATCAGAATATCGAGTGTGAAAATTTCATTTCTAGCTTTAAGTTCTTGCACTCAATGTTCTTTCTGTTGCCTTAGCTAGCTCTTCCTCCCCCTTCTTTCCCCGTTCATCCTTTTTTATCATTGTCAGGAGAACGAATCCTTTTACCAAGGTCAATTCTATAGTAATTGCAGTTTTTTAGACTTAAAATGTAAGAAAGGTATGTTCTCCTTGTCACCTTGCTTCATCACTCTCTGTCGTTCTCTCTCTCTCCGCAGTAATTCAGGATGTTGACAGCTCTTCTCTTGAGGGGAGTTATCAGAGCTTTGCTAGTCTAATGGAGCAGCGGCTGGCAGAGCTCTTTCTGGTTGCCAGTCGACGCGGCCTCCGCTTCAGGAGAGCCACAACTGTGGGCGATTACACCGTCCAGGTGTGCCATCAGTTTGTTCTTTGCTCATTTTTCTTGTCCTGAGAAAATGGACTAAATATTTTGATGACTCATCCTGCACTACACAGGTTATTTGTCCAGTCAAATGCTCTAGAATGAGAAAGCCCCGCCCCCAATAGAACCTGCAACAAATTAGCAAGTGGTCAAATGTGTTCATGGCTGCGACATACTGTAAAAAAAAGCTTATTTATTATTTAAAACAGTGGATGGGGACCATGTTACTCACTTGGAACGCAAAGAAGTTAGCCAATCATAAAATAGGTCATTTTCATATAAACATCTGTTTTGGCACAAGAAAGTTCTGCATGGAATTCAAGTGAAAAAATGTATAGAGTATGGCCTATTTAAAACTGAAAATTGGTGTCATGTCCAATTCAATTGAAGGTTTAGAGTTTCTAAAGTTTATTTTGGAAATATCAAACATGAACTCAGGGTGTTTTCCTCATACAGATGGTCAGCATTCGGCGGCTGTCTGGTCCTAAAAACCCAGCTGAAATGACCTACTACATACAAGTAGATGGCTCTCCCATAACTGGCAGTGCTGCAGCTAAGACCCTCAACACGGTGGACTCTCAGACCATGGCTCTCACTCTGGGCTACTTCGTCCAAGTTCAAGCAGAGCGTATGTATATAATACACTACTGAACTACTGTTTATGTTTAAGGTGTCAAAAGTGATTAGTACATTATAGTTTATGTTTTGTTATGTTATGTTATGACAGAACATTTTCTGTACATTTTTGCCATATGCACATAAACTGACAGTCACCACTTACAAGCTACTACTAAATATTTTAGAAACTTAATTGTTTGTAAAGTTGCTTTCAACGATTTGTATCGTAAAAAGCACTATACAAATAAACTTGAATTTAATTAAATTATGTTAGCGGTGCTTGCTAATGCTCATTCCTACGGTTGGTGTTTTGACCCCTAATCAGAACTATTAAATTCAGTGTGCAAGTCAGTCACACACCATTTTATCTCTATTTGTGTTACTGAAATTTGTTGTTTTTTGTATGGTATAGTTTTTGTTATTTTTTATATGTACAGTTTTAATCAGCTGTTTTTGTAAGCTTGTTTTGAAAGCATGTTTCCACTATAGATAAAAATTTAAATGGTAATTTCAACTTTTATATCACGATTCTGACTTTTGTTTTAATCAGCTGGATATGAAAGCACTCACTTTTTTTACACTCCTGGATAAAAATCTCTAATCTCCGGAATTTCAACTTTTCGCAATTATTTTTCTCGCAATTCCAAGTTTAAATCTTGCAATTCTGACTTTTTCCTCTGAATTCTGTGTTTACATCTCACAATTCATTTTTTATTAAATTGGTTAATGTGAATGTTTTATCATGAAAAAAGTTATAATTTTGATTTTTATTTTTTTTAGTATTTTTTGGTTTCAAGCTTCCATATCTGGACTAAATAATTAAGTTTTTATTTTTGTTATTGTGTTGAGGACAAATTATACTTTAATTTTTAACGTACGTAAGGATATAAGTTAGGGCTGGGCGATAATCGATCACGATATTTTTTTTTTTAAATCAGTCGATATCAATAATTATCACGATAAATGTCAAATCTTAATTTATTTCAAGTTTGTAGTGAGCTCGCACTGCGCTGCCGTTTAAACTTTGATCCGAGGGAATTAATGGTCCGTGTGGCACCGTTCGCTCGGTTTTGCTCCGCTTTTGGTGCATAAACATTATCAAACATTTATCGAACTCTTCATATCATTTAAAATTATATTGCGATAATTATCGTTATCGATTTATTGCCCAGCCCTAATATAAGTATAGTGCGTATAGTATGCATGTATCTTAGTTTACATAAGAGTAAGCTACATAAGAGATACATTTAAATAAGATAAGTTAAAAAAGTTTAAATAAGAGATAGCTACAACTCTAATTTAAACAAATACAAAGGCAGTTTTGTTGGTTATAACTTCTGGAAAGAATAGTGCAGACACTGAACCACTGAAGGATGGAAGTTTTTGAAGTGCACATGTTGACTACCTATATTTGCGCATGTTATTGAATGAAATATACAGTCCTACGTTCGGCTGCACACATTCTCTAAGTGCTCATGTCAAAATTGAATTATACTTTGGACGCCATTTTTGGAGATCAAAAATCTCAGGCTTGGCAAGTAAGTATCTAGCTAGCCTTGCCTTGCCATTAACTTAGCATCAAATTTGGCACCACTTGCATTTATGGCAGAAAAAGTGAAAATCTTTATTAATGCAAGAACAGACGACTGAAATTTTTTATCAGAGAAACTCTGTGGAAATGAACCGAAAATTCGACTTTGACTTAATAAGGAACCAAAAAAAGTGAGCATGATAATGCTGACTTATTTTTCCAAATGGGTATATAGATATCTCACACCATGCTAGAGAAACCGCAGGGGATTTGGGTGTAGAGAGTTTACACAAGTTTACTGAGCTCTCAACTGGGGCGTCGAGCCCAGTTTGTCTGCCGGAGATGAGCAAAGCCCCAGTTTTGTATGAATAATACACAATCAGACCCAGCAGTGGGGGTTTAATCTCCCAGATAAGAGCTACAGCCGAAAGACAGATTCAGCTCATTAGGAGCTAACCACAGACAGTAGGAGACAGAGGGGAGTTGGATTACTGTAAGAGAGTGTGCTGGAGACGCAAGTGGCAGAAATCATGTGCAGACATTGTGAATGAATCTATTGATTTACAGTCTATGTTTGTGATTGTGTTTGTGTGTAAACAGCGGTGGTCAAGAGTCTGCCTAGTAACCTCTGGATACTGGCGGTCCTGATTCCTGTATCGCTGGTGATGGTTGTGGTGTTTATGGCGGTTGTTGTCATATGCAGGAGAAACCGAACCGTATTCAAGACCAGCGCGTTTCGCAATTTTCATCCCCGCACCAAGGTAGGCTACTTCAAACCACGACTTTTCAAATAAACACATCACTGTCTTGTCCAAATGTGGACGGTTATGTCAGCATCATATTAATAAATCCATTTAACATAACTTTATAAGAAAGTCCAGTGACAATTGGTCTCATTCACTATTAACTGGAATAGAGACATACCAATATTAATATTCTGACTGACAAAGATAAAATGATAGTTACTTAAATATATGACACATATTATTTTCTCTGAAAAGCTTAGAACCATTTTATAAATAAAACATGTTTAAATTATTTTTATAGAATTTTATATATTAATTTCATGAACAATTTAAAAGAATGTTCATGATTTTTATTTTTTATTATTTAATTTCCAATAATTTCTAGTTAGATTTCATTGTTTATTTTAATTCATATTCATTAATAATTATAACCTGAAATATATTTTTCAATATATATTTCATGTTATAATTATTAATTAACATTAATTATATTTATTAAATGTGTGTGTGTGTGTGTGTGTGTGTGTGTGTGTGTGTGTGTGTGTGTGTGTGTGTGTGTGTGTGTGTGTGTGTTAATTACATAAAAACTATAAATACATTTTGTATTTAAGTTATTTCTATTTTTTATTTTATTATTATTTTCGATTTACAAAGGTATTCATTTATTACACTTAAATTTAAGTATATTTATCAAAACACAAAAAATATATTTTTATATTTTTATAATTTATTAATTTAATATTTGTTAATGTTATATTAATCCATGTTTACAAATAGAAAATAATAACTGTATTTTATTGAAAATAAAAACTCTAATAAGAACCGTAAGTTATAACCGATAACATTCATGAGCACAAAAAGAAAATGTTACCACATAAAATTTCTGTTTGATTCATATGTGGATTTGTTTTTTTCTTCTTTGCAATATTAATGAATCAGGATTATTTTAAATGAGGGAATGAGACCCATTGTTGTGTCATACTGATGATGTTTTCTCAGTTTGACAACTAATAAAATTTCCTGCTTTCCTTTATGCTATTCACAAAATCCTTTTATTATTTTATTTTACATCTGAATATGTTGCTGGACATAAGCTTATGGAATGGTGGCTTGTTCCTCAAACATTCAGTGTTGTCACGACACATGATATGTGCTGTTTAAACCTTGGAATGACACATTTCACTTTAACGCCACCAAAATATCCCTCCAATTGTGTCTTCACTACTTTTCCTGTCCAGACCTCATATCGAAGAGATGGGAGTTATCACCACCAGGTATTTCTGGCTTGTGCATGGTGCTTTGCTGCATGTTTGTAGTCCACACATCCTTCTTGTTGACTGTGCTTGTGGGAAATCTGTCCTCCGGGAGAAGAGGGAAACAGAAGGTTATCTATCCTCCATGTAATCGATGTGCTGCTCAGGAAGATCTAGTGCACTGAGAATATCTTTGATCTGCACAGCACAAATATCTCCTTTCTTGTACCTCCATTGGAGATTGCAGGACGATGACTAATAACAGATTGGGGAGGATTTTAAGTATTGCCATAGTATTTACTGCAATTACGATTTCTTTGTCAATTTGGCATTCAAACAGATCCAGACCAAATGCAGGTTAAGAAACTAGGCCACCCCGAGCTGAGCGATATGCCAAGGTTACATATATGCATAATTAGGTGAAGTTTAAATAGATTGCAAGGACTTTTCATCTAAAAAGGGATACATTGAATGACCCAACAGGAAGGAGCTATAGGATCTGCTATATGTGCTCATGTGTAGAGGGAAGTTTTCATAGCAGATCATACGAGTTTGCAGACCATTAAGATTTTTTTCAAAGAAATTAATACTTTTATTCAGCAAGGATGCGTTAAATTGATCAAAACTGACAGTAAAGTCATTTACAGTTACAAATATTAACTGTACTTTCTATTTCTCAAAGAATCTTGATTGAATGTATCACAATTTCCACAAAAAATATCAAACTGATAAAAAACATTTATTGATTGGCAAATCAGCATATTAGAATGATTTCTAAAGGATCGAATGACATTGAAGACTCAGCTTTGCATCAGAGGAATAAATTTAATTTCAAAATATATAAAAATAGAAAATAGTTACTTTAAATTGTAATCATTTTCACAATTTTACTGTTTTTACTGTATTTTTGATCAAATAAATGCAGCCTTGGTGAGCAAAAGAGACTTTCTTTGTTGTGTGGAACTCAAATATATAGCAGAATATCTAAGCTGCTCTTTCTGTATAATGATAGTGAATGGTGAGCGAAGTTATCAAGCAAAATATTCAATGAATAACATCTTAAATTCAGTCTGTGTCTCACGCAAAGTTATCAAATGGCTTCAAAAGACTTGATATGTGATGCACAATTTATATAAACTGCTTTTATGATGTTTTTATAGGGCTTTTTGTCCTTTTAGGAGCTTGACAACACATGACCTCCATCCAGTTTAATTGTATGCAAAAGAGCAGCTTTGACATTCTGCTAAACTTCTGTTTTTGTGTACCACCGAAGAAACTAAGTTAAATGGGTATGAAACATGAGGGTAAGCCTTTTCTGAGTGAACTATCCCTGTAGTATAACTGCATTGTTTTTAGTAATGAAGTAAAACAATATGCAAATCAATTGTAATTATGATAATCGTCTCTTTGATCATACTCCCTCTTAGCCGTGTTCTCTGATCTGAAAACATTCCCTACTCCGTCCAATTAAGACGTCCTTTCAGGAACATGATTTTGCCTATGCACGGTAATTTGCGGATCAGTGTATAAAGCGTTCCGGTTTCACACAAGAGCATCCCATGTTAGCATAAGGGAATTGGAGAAGGTGTGTGAATGTTCACTGGATGATCGGAATGGGAATAAAGTCATATAAGGATTTCAGATGCTGACACTGATGATTCGTCAGGCTCAGACGTGATCAATTCTGTGTGCACGCATGCATGCTTTTTGCTTCAAAGATGTGTTTGAACAGTCCTTATGTGTTTCCCCAGCTTGTTTGCACAGTTCACATCCCGTGCAAGACTTACAACCTGGATTCTATGCTTAAATCAAATTGAACTTGGATTAAACTAAGATTTATATAAGGGGTCTGTGGACTGCCACGACCCGCGTCAGCCAGTGAAAGACTCTGGCTCCTCTCAAATACAGTCGGAGGGAGCGCGAGTGAATTATAGTTCAGCTGAGCATGTGAGTTATATTTGAGTGGGATTTGACCTTATTCAAGGTCAGCGTCCGATAGGATAGAGAATGCTCAGGAAGATGATACTAAAATTAAAATTCTGCTTTTCACAGAAGTTTATACTTTTCTTTTTTGTTTCTTTTTGGTGTAACATTTTCGCTACATAAATGTATTATTTAATTTTTAAATTTTTTTTAGTTAATTTTTTTTTGTATATATAATTAACAAAAAATAGTATGTGTGTGTGTGTGTGTGTGTGTGTGTGTGTGTGTGTGAGAAATAAAAATGTAAGTAAATAAATAACTAAAAATTTATAAATGTAATATTACATTTAAGCTGTTATTCATCAAATATTTTGCTTGAAATATATATATATATTAATATTAAATTTAAGCTGTTATTCATCAAATATTTTGCTTGAAATATATATATATATAATAGTAATATTATTGTATAATTTATATATATTGTAAATATATTATAACATTTTTAATTTTAATTGATGGTATATATAATTAACAAAATATTATATATATACATTTATAAATTCAATTGATGGTATATATAATTAACAAAATATTATATATTATATATTATATAATTAACAAAATATTATATATATAAATTGTTTAAATAAGTAAATGTAAATTAATAAATATCATATATATAAATTGTTTTTATTTTTAAATTATTAAATTTTTTTAAATAATTTTAATGTTGGTTATGTATAATTTATCAGCCATAACATGAAAATAATTATCAGCTTGTTGCATTGGCCAGAATTTTAATATTATACATTCAACATAATTATTTTTGCGATTCTGCGTGATGACACAAGGTGTAGAAATTATACACCTCCCTAATAGATCTTGTAAATGTGGCAACAGCATGTGCAAAGCGCAACCTATCATGAATTATTAATCGAATTAATCACACATTTTCCACATTTACATGATAACAGCGATGCCCTGTGACACTTTTTTAAGATCCAACAGGCACCCTGCCTCCGTGCGCCCAGTTCTGCAGGAGATTGATCCATAATTCATTAAAACGAGGGCTTCATAGCTCTTCCATTTTAAATATCCCATGGCAGCTTGATGCCTCGTATGCGGGCTCTATGAAATATAGTTAGAGTTAAAGTACCTTCCGCCCATGGATAAATTAGGATGGCCGGCATTCCTTTGCTGATTGAAATAAAATGCCCAATGCTGCATTGTGTAACTCTTACTTTCTTCTCCCCCGTCCAACCACGGCACATCATTTCCTGTCCAGCCCGTGCAGGGTTTCGACTACGCCAAGCAGCACATGGGCCGGCCAGGTGAGGAGGCTCTCACTGTCACCAAGGAAACACTCGTCCTGTCCCTCCCGGTACGGGACGCCCCCCTTACACAAGACAGGGTGGCGGCATTACAAGATGGTACGGCCTCAAAAAGACCCCAGTCGACAGAGATGCATCTCAGGTGAGTGCTTTTATTATAGAACAAAGGAAGTATGTGCATATTTTTAGTCGTACCAAATGGAATAAGCTAGTATGATAGTATATCGCTCAACTCTCTATAGAACACTAAAGCCTTTAAAGCCTGAGCATCATAAATGTTTTAAAAGCCATCCAACCCGATATGACCACACAGTTCTATTTCTTATCTTCTTCCACTGAAAAATCAAGTCCTCCTCAAGTATGACGAATAATTACCACTGAGCAGATTGAGCTCTTGACTTGACTAGACGCAGCAGGGACAATGAGAACCGTGGAGGGAAGAACAAAGTACTCTGTGTGACATATTTTTAGAATCAAAATCAAGAAAGACAGACACTTATCACCAATGCCAACATCTGCCTGCTGCATACTTTATTTTATTTGAAACATGTTTTTTCCCTCTGATCTTTTTTATTTGCATGCATGTATATCTGTAATGGATTAGTAATTGTGCAAGATCAAATGACCTTTTCCGTTATCTAATGTTCAAAGTCAAACTTTAAATATGCTAATAATTTAATAATGTAAATCTTTCGGAACTCTTTAGCTAATCAGATTTTTTTTTTTTTTTAAACAAGTCTCTATGCACACCAAAGCTAAATTTATTTCATGTAACATAACCGTAAAAACAGTAATATTGTTAAATATTATTTACAATATAAAAGAACAGTTTTTGATTTCACTATATTAAAAAATAGAATTTACTCTAATGGCAAGTTGAATTTTCAGCATCATTACACATGATCCTTCAGAAATAATTCTAATATGCTGATTTGCTGCTCAATAAATGTTTTTATTATTATCAGTGTTGAAAATGGTTGTGCTGCTAAATATTTTTGTGGAAACCATGATATTTCAGGATTTTTTGGTGAATAGAAAGTTTAAAACAACAGCATTTATCTTTTTTAACATTATAAATGTCTTTACTGTCAGTTTTGATCAAGTTAATGCCTGAATAAAAGTATGATCGTACAGACCTTTTTGAATGGTAATATAGAATTTGTGAATAATTTAAAACTTTATTTAATTTTTGGTGTATTCATTTTTATATATTAGGACAAAATATTGTAGAATTTTAATATTGATGCTTTGAAATATATAATCATTGCCTTTCTTATGATAGATCAAAATGACCTGAAAAATTAGTAGCTGACAAATGCCTAATTTATCCCATATATATATATATATAATTGAAATACGACCCAAACTATAAACCCAAGCAAGTCATTATGCAAATTTTCAGTGATACTTTGATACTTTGTCTATATAAGACTTGCTTGGGTTTATTGTTTGGGTCGTATTTCAATTTTGCATGTCAAAAATGGTGTTATGTAACACAAGTGGCCAGTCAGTGCTGTTTATTTGGGACCAAAGCCATAACTCATATGTATATATTATATATTCAGACTATCACGTGTCTCATCTAGGTTGTATCGAACAAGCAAAAAATGTAAAGGACAGATCAAATCATAAAGTTTTCACTGGATTTAAAGCACTTGATTCTTTAGATTAATTTTTTAGTGTTTTATTCTTTGTATTCCGAGAAATGTCTTTCTTCACAAAGAGCGAAACCTCCCAAGGTCCTTTCCTGATCCTGCATAAAAATGCATGAAATGTATCAGTGTTCAGTTTGCACGATGCTTTCGTCGCAAAAGCAGCCCTTCAAGGTCATTAAACCCCGCATCTCACCACCCCGCATCTCTAGGTTACTTAACCGCTCTCTGCGGGCCGTGGGATCGTAAATATGCCTTTGCGTCGTACGTGGGACAATGCGACAGAGCAAAAAGCACTGATCCTTGAAATGGTTGCAGTGTGGCTTAGCATTCCTCTCCCTCTCATTGTTTCTCCTTCTCTTGCTCTTTCTCTATTAACATCTGCGCTTATTAGTTGGAATACAAATGTATTCTGCCGTTTGTTATCTCTCCTGAGTGGCTCGATTAAAAGGAAATGAGCCTGCAGAGAGCAGGGCTGGGGAAATAATTATTTGGAAAAGCAAATGCGGTAAATACACGTGCATTTAAACCTTGCAGAGACAGACAGAGATGCATGCAGAGAAGCTAAGTACACTCACAGCTACAGAATCATGTATGATTCAGTGTGCCCATAGGCAGCTTGGGCGACGCTCGACCTAGAAGACATGTGCGTGTGTTGGTGCGGCGGTGGCGGTTGCAAGTCCAGCGGGGCTGGGTGTTATGTGCATGGCAGATTGTTGGCACGCATGCCTGAGAGATTAGCAGATTTAATGTAATATTCATATTTTGTTGACTGTGCCTGATTACCTTCTTCTAAGAGAGAGATGGGTTGCGGCTGAAGCTTTTATTTTGATGTGAAAATGAAATAGTCCTTGTTTCTGTAATTATAGGTAATTGCTTTTATGGTTCTCTGAGCTTTATGGATGTTATAATCTACAATTAAAGTATAAAATCAATATAGAACCCCATTTTGAGCTCACTTTATTTCTGTTTTTCTGAGTAAAACAGATTTACTGAGAATTCCATACATGAATTCATATATGAATATAAATGTATTATGTTATTGTGAACAACTAATTTGTTTGCATTATATATATAATGCAAATCCAATGAGTTTTATAGATATATATATATATATATAATATATATATATATATATATATATATATATATAAATATATATATATATATATGCATATCTATATATATATATAAATATATAAATGAGTTTATATATATATATATATATATATAGCTTTATCTAAGCTTTTGGAGAAATTAATAAATGAACAATTAAAATCTTTTCTGGAAATAAATAATATTCTTTCTCCTTTTTCAGTGTGGATTTAGAAAGCAGCATAGTACTGTCACTGCTGCTTTGAAAGTGTTTAGAGACATTATTGATGCCTTAGATTGCAAAAAATATGTTCAGCTCTTTTTCTTGACTTATCAAAGGCTTTTCACACAGTTGATCATGGCATACTCCTAAATAGACTCTCCATTGTTGGTCTCTCTGAAAATGTCATTAAATGGTTCAGAGTGAACACAGTGTGTGCTTTTAAAAGACTGTGCTTCATCTATTTTGTCACTTTCCAAAGGTGTCCCTCAGGGGTCTGTTCTGGGACCTATTTTATTTTCCTTGTATGTAAATAATTTATTTATGACACATTGTTGCACAAGCCAATCAGAGAAAAGCTTATTGACATCTCCAGGTTGTATTAGAAAACGTTTTTATTGTTTTTACTGTATTTTTTTATTTGCGCGAATGGTGAGAAAAACATCCTGTGAGTAATCTAGAGCAAGTAATGCTGTGTGCATACCAAAAGTGAAGCAAATATTTGCATAATTTTTTTTTTTCACATCACTCAGGTGAATAAAAACAAAAACAAAAAAATGTTTTCTAATACAACCGGATGTGTCAATAAGCTTTTCTCTGATCGGCTTGGGAGACAACACGGCATGTGATGTTTCCGCTCGAGTTGAAATGTTTCAACTTACGTAGAAGACACGATTGAGGTCAATATCACGACAAACGCATCACCTGGCGCAAATTCGCATCTTTGCAAATCTTTGTGAGTAGATGTAATATTCTCAATGCAAATAATTAGATTTGCTTTTTGTTTACACACCATTAGTTATATGCCATAAACAAATGGTCTGTAGATTTCCTTTGTTCTAGCAAGTCAGTGTTAATGTGATATGCTTGCCAACAATCTTTCCAGTAGTGATGTGTTAGAACTCTCGCCGGCACATGATGTGCATTCTGATATGTGGTCTGTGGCTCATTGTGGTTGTTATTCCAGAGTAGTATTCGTCCTGTTGTTGAACATTTGTTTAAATGGCACAAAACATGATGAGTGGATGCTCACCCTACGGTGATGTCTGCTAAATGACACCACTGCAATTTAATGCAGGTTAACAGAGGCCAGAGGGCCCTGCAAGGCAACTGTTAACCCTGCATCATACTGCATGCAGCAAACTAACCATTGCCTCTGTTGCCATGGCTACCCGCAGCAGGTTGCCAAGCGAGGACGGCTCTGTTTCGAGCAATGAATCTGGAAAGCTGAACACGGGCAGAAGCTCCACAGCTCGGAGATCAACGGCACAAAAAGCACCCAAAGAAGAGCAGCACACGAGAAATGGTGAGAAAGAAACAAGATAAAAGGAGCGACACAATTCACATGCCTTATGATCATAACCCATTTATGAAGCCCATAATTACAATCAGGAATGCCTGATCTAGTTAATTGGTTTTTTTTTTTTTTTTTCTTCATAAAAACATTTTTCATTTTCTGAAGTCAGTATATTTGTCTTGTTTTCCAAAAAAAAAAATAAAATATATATATATATTTATATATATATATATATATATATATATATATATATATATATATATATATATTTATATATATATATATTTTATTTATTTATTTATTTATTTATTTATACAATTAAAAATATTAAATTTACATTAAAAGTAAAAGTGCATAAGATATGTTTGGATATTTTAAGAAACATTAAGATTACAAATTTAATTTAATAATGAAAATAATATTTATAACTCATGAGAACTTAAATGCTAAACATTTGTACAATTAGAAACATTTGTAAGTATTAAAAATTATTATATTATATTATATTATATTATATTATATTATATTATATTATATTATATTATATATTATATTATTGTGGGAACTGTGATACATTCATTGATGAATAGAATAAACAGCATTTACTTGAAATATAAATATTTGTAAACATTCTCAGTTATTTTCTGTCACTTTTGATCAATTTAATCATCCTTGCTGAATAAATGTATTGATTTCTTTTGTATATATTATATTATATTATATTATATTATATTATATTATATTATATTATATTATATTATATTATATTATATTATATTAATAGTAAATTGTGTAAAATTTTTGCTAAAAACAAAATGTTTTGCCACTAGTGTAAGAAAATTAAATAAAAAATCTTTATATTTATAATAAATATTACAACAATATAAATAAATAGAACTTTAAAAAACTGGATTTGTTTTGAAAAGAAAAAACTTTATTGAAATACTAGAATAATAAAATGTGAATAAAATCTAAATATTGAGAAAATTGCCTTTAAAGTTGTCCAAATGAAGTTCTTAGCAATGCATAATATTATTATATATATCAAAAGTAAGTTTTGATATATTTATGGTAGGAATTTTATTAAATATCTTCAAGGAACATGATCTTTACTTAATATCCTAATGATTTTTGGCATAAAAGAAAAATCGACAATTCTGACCCATACAATGTATTATTGGCTATTGCTACAATGTGACTTATGACTGGTTTTGTGCTCCAGGGTCACAAATATTAAGAAACATCAGTCCTGTAATTGCATATGTAACAAGTATTTAGTTCTCATAAATGTTTTATGAGGGTATTGAAAGCCTTAAAAACAACGATACAGTAATATTATTCTCATACAATTTTTTTTAATACAAGAGCTTTGCCATCCAAGATATCTCACACACCATTAAACTCCCAAACTCATAAATAAGTGATTGCTCAGTATATTGTGCACCAGTGGCTAGTGTCAGACTCTGTTTTGAGTATTTACAGCTGCTCTCTTTGCTGATCCCCTTTTTACCCTCCTACTGTAATTTTATGACTGCACGAGTCCTGTGTCTGTTTGCAGACCATTATGACTCTCTAACTGGCTCTCTACGCCTCATCACCATCAAGCCTATGGCTGCCCCACTCAACTATTCCTATCCTGACTCCTCCAATCACAGCCAAGACTCTGTCATCCTGAATGGAGAGGTGAGCTCGCTGTCACTTAGAGATGGGCCACCTCATTAAGAGGCTTTATTGTTGATTTATTTTTACCTGTTTTGAGTATTAATATGCTTTATTGTTGATTTATTTTTAAGTGTTTTTATTGTTTGTTTGTTTTTTGGTGTTTTTCGTTCTTGTGAGTCGCACAAAATTGGAGTTAATAAATAACATCAGATTTTCACCTGCAGGTCAACATGGGGCTGAAGCAGAAGTCGGACATCGAGCATTACCGGAATAAGCTGAGGTTAAAAGCTAAAAGGAAAGGTTACAGTGACGGGCCGGTCACTAGCAGCAGCGGCAGTGGCAGCAGCCACATGTACAGCCATCGAGACCGGATGAGGCGAGAGAACGCTTCCCTGGACCTGGAAGATCTGAGGGGGCCGAAGGAGGACAGGAAACCCTCCACTTACGTAAAGTACCGCAGGAGGTAGGCGGAGATTAAATCCATGCTCTCAGTCATCCCAAAATATTTTGAGGAAAAGAAGCCAATTGCATTTTCCTAGATACAGGATAAAAAAAGAAAAATGAAAAGTGGAATTGATTCAGATACAGTGTATATGTGCTAAAATCATGGGGCGAGTTTATGGGGCAAAATAATCTAATATAATTTAATCTAATATACTATAATAAATTGTAATGTAATATAATTTAATATATATAATGTAATATTTATTGTAAATATAAAGAATTTTTTTTTTTTTTTTTTTTTTTTTTGCAAAACTTTTTGTTTTTAGGAAAAATGTGACACAAATTAGTATTAATATAATATAATATTGTTGATAGTTTTGTTTATTTACATGCAGTTCATTAAAAAAACATAAGTAAATGTAAGCAATTATTTTTTACTTTTTTTTTAAATGTTGCTAAATATATTTAGCATACTTTGTTTTATTATTTTATATTAATTATTTTGTTCTTAACTTATTAATTCATATATAATTCTTTTGATTGTGAAGGAAGTTTCTTATGCTTACCAAGGCTGCATTTGTTGGATCCAAAATATAGTAAAAATAGCAATATTGTGAAATTTCAGTTAATTTACAATTTACAATAACCTTTTTCTATTTGAATATATTTTCAAATGTAATTTATTCCTGTGATGCAGTTGAATTTTCAGCATCATTACTCCAATCCTTTTTTTTCCATGATTGTTTGATAAACAGAAAGTTCCAAAAGTATATTTTAATTAAATAGAAAATGTTTGTAACATTGTAAATGTCTTTACTCTAATTAATTTTTGATCAATTTAATACATGTTTGCAGAATAAATGTATTAATTTCTTTAAAGAATAATCAGACCAACTCATACTTTTGAACAGTTATGTATACATATAAGTTTTTCTACAATGTGTGTGCCTTTGCATAATTCGTTTTTATTGAATTGTGTACTAAAATAACAGTTCATGCAAATAAACAACCCCATTTATTCTTAGTGAAGGCTCCCTATGGCATGAATAAAGAGCTCTTCAATGAGCTCTTCTCCAGTGTTTGGAAATCAATATTTCATTGTGTTTAAGAATAAAAATAAACCACAGTGTAAAATTAACCAAGACTGTAATAACCATGTTGATTCGTAAGACAATACTGAACTTTTCAACCATTCTCTCAACAGTGACTCCCACAGGGAACCTGCATACTGGAGCAGACAGTCTCTGAACACCCCGAGCCCTGTAGAGACAGAGATGGACATGCTGGTCATGAGGGAGAGATCTGGGAGGGGCATCCGTAACAGCGGCTACGATGTAAGCGCTGCTAGCCTCTTGACTTAACCCCAAGTCCCTGATATAAAGTCTTGTGCTGTAGTCTTTCCACAAGCTGCACGTCATTCACAGTTCAGGGAGCCGGCAGAGATTCTTTTTGCTTTAGTAATGACTCTCAGCTCAAGTTTGCTTTGAGGCTTAAATGAAGGCGATTACCTTTAGCTTTAACTTTAAACCCAGTTTATGTCGGTAAAGAGCTTGAGATGATGGTAGCCGGTGCTCCAACCCTGAATTTTGTCCACGTCATCATGAAACAGCAGAATGTCATTGAATGTAATATTAAACATAATATATATATTTTCAGTATACACACAGTATACACAGTACACACACACACCTATATTATGTAAACAAACTTTTATTTTGGATGCAAATATAAATATCTGACTGTAAATAATCATGTGGCAAAAGAAATAGCAATAGAAAACATTTATAAACCAAAAAAAAATTATATATATAAAAATATAATTTTCATTGTTTTTATTTTTATCACTATAATTTCTGTGGTAGTAACTGGTAAAATATTTAGCTTTTATTTGCATATTTATCTACATTTTTATGAATAAAATATTTTTGAAATATGTTAAACATTTTTAACAAATAGCAAATACTTTATTGACATGTTAATTATTTATTTATAAATGTAATTATCTTTTTTTTTTTTTTCAATTAGTATATTGATTTATTTTTTTCTTAATATAATTGGAAATTTTTTTATAATTGGTTGATTAGTTTTTTTAAAATTGTTAGGTGATGTTTAAGTGTATTTTCATTTGATGTTTAAGTGAAAGATGTTATTTTTTTTCTATATTAGTAATTAATATAATATTTTGTTTCATAGCTTTAGATTGGAAATGTGATACTGGATAATAGCTGTGATTGTGCTGAGCTTTTGAAGTGTTGAATTTTCAGAGTATTTGCAATGCAGTTGACCTACAAAAGTATCAAAAAAAAAAGTTTTTAAAAATCTTAATTAAAACTGGAAATGAATGGAAAGTTCAGCACTTTGAAACATCTCAACCTGAAAAGTTTTAACAAGAAATGAGTAGATTATTTAACTAGTTATTTGATGTCTCATCACTGAACCCACCTCAGGGTGAGCCCGAGCCATTTGAAGAGACAGATGTGGACCGCCTTCTGAGTTCCTTGGGTTTCGGCGGTGGTCACCAGGTCAAAGGCCACTCCGACTCATCCACCCTGAGCTCGCAGCCCTCGATCGATGAAGTGAGGCAGCAGATGCACCTCCTCTTGGACAACGCCTTTGGTTTGGCCTCTGCTGAGCCAACTTCGAGCAACCACCACCACCACCATCACCACCACCCTCACAGTCCGTACAACCCCAACCATGGTAGTCCTTACCTGGACGGAGTTACCAGTGCACCTGGGACTATGAACCACCCCAGTGGAGCTCTACAGCGCGGCTCCTCCTTTGGGCCGGATATGCACCAGTGTAGCCTCCCCAAACCAGTGAGTGCCAGTCTTCAACGCCACTCATGTTTGCAGATCGATTCTTTGTATTTTGGGCATATAGGGTGATATGTTGATATATGTCACCATATAAGTATTTTGAAGGTTCACTGGTGATTGTGCTTGGCTCTGCAGGGGTTCAGGTTTACCCAGCTGCCTGATATGGGTTTGGGTTCCCCGCCACCCCTCATCCCTCCAAGAGGTGGAGCCCCACCTGGTACTTCACTTAGATGGTGAGAGAAACCTCAAAATACACATTTATACTCATATTTGGATCTTGCATTATATTATATTTTATTATATAATATTATATTATATTGATAGCATTGTTTAAGTGCATGCTACAAAATCAAGCATAAAATTTTATAAAAAAAAAAAACTAAACTAAAACATATTTTATTTCTGTGTTGTATTGTTTTTTTTTTTTTTTTTTTATATTATATTATATTATATTATATTATATTATATTATATATTGATAGCATTAAGTACATGCTACAAAATCAAGCATAACATTTATTTAAAAATATATAACTACATTTAAATATATATTTTATTTTTATTTTTGTTTTATATTATAAATTATATATATATATATCATATAACTACATTTAAATATATATTTTATTTTTATTTTTGTATATATTTTATTTTTATTTTTGTTTTATATTATAAATTATATATATATATATCATTTGCACACATTGGTGCAAAATAATTTTTCATTTGGCCCACAAAATAATTTTTCGTATTTTAATTATATAGATTTATCATTTTATGGAGTATTTTATATTAATTATATACTTCTCTAAAATGGTGAGAGAGACCTTAAAATACACATTCATACTCATATTTGGATTTTTGTACATTTTGTTTTGTTGTGTTTAGCGTGTTTTCGTATCATATCTACCTAAAAGGTACATGATATATGTATCCTTTTATGGCAGGCCAAATGTGTCGGTGATCATTTGGAGAAAAAAATGATAAATCAAATTTAGAAAGGAACTAATCAATTAAGAAAAATGAACATTTAGCATGTAGATAAATTAAGAATCATTGATCCTCAATTTGAACAAATTAAAAATGCATTTATTAGTCATATTGTAATGAGGAATTAAAAGAATTATTTTCTATATTTATTCAGCAATATTTTTAATTTAGTAATTAGTAAAATATTTAGTTTGCTTGTTTATCTAAAATTTTAAATATATATAAATAATAATTGTGAATAAAATGTGAATAATTATGATATATTGATTGACTTTTTTTTTAATTATATCTATTGATTTAACCTTTTTAATTAATTTTCGCTTTATCAGTTTCTCTGATGATCATTAATTGTCATTTTGCGCTTTAGAGGTAGATTTGGTAGAAATACATTTCCAGCTGATGTTTATGAACATTTACGCTAGTGTCCTAACTACAAGGATTTTTGCACATTTTTCCCCCTTCTGACAGTGTCATAACACATAGCATTACAACATCACATTGCCAGTGTTATTGAGAGGAGCCTCATGTATATTTAAATGAGTTTTTTCCTCTGAGATGCTGTGGCTGGCATGCATTAAAGGTGCTTTGCATGGTGTCAGTGCTGCTGACTGCATTGAGGTGTTTTATGCGGCTCTGAGGCGATGCTGGCCAGCGTTGCCCCCTGGTGGTTTGATCACATTATAACAAGACTGCTTCATCTCTTCTTGTAGCTCCACACCAGACACCAGCCTGAAGCCTAGGGTCTCTGAGGCCTCAGAGATGAGTCAGCACAATGGCACCCCCTACCTGCCAATCAACCGAGCTCCTTTCCCTGCTGTCACTGTCGACGAGTCTATGACAAGCTACTCAGGTCAGTGTGTTTTGGTAAAGATTATTATGAGACCACATTTTGAATCAATTTTGGAGATTTTTGGTTTCCAAAGATGTCAGAAAACATTTGTATCTGCATTCCAATGTTTACAGGAAACCCAATGACAGCAGTATATGCCATATCTGCCAACCGGCCCGGCTACTCGGACTACTTCGTCCTGTCTCCACCGTCCTCCTACCGAAGCCCGTCTTGGATGTCCTACCCTCCAGAGCCAGAGGACCTTCCACATCAGTGGAATGACACGGTAAAGGCAAGCTCTGTTTCTGTATACAGTTCCTCCAGCGTGACTAACCCTCCGATGACTCCTCACACATCTCTGGTATTGTGACCTCATTTCCTTCACATCTTGTTATTGTCCTCAAAGAATCAACAACCAACCTTTACTCATCTGGATTGTCTCTGTGGCGTTATCTTAAAAGAAAATGACATTTACTTTTGAAAATGTCTTACAGAACCAGTGTCACCTGGAGACCATCTGCTGAATTGGAGTCCTTTCTGATGTTGAGCAGACACAGTAATTTACCAGGGTACTGTGGTGTTTTAGATTATTAGCCATATACACAGCCACATGAACTGATTATAAATAAAAAATATTTTAAATTTATTGGAAAATTATAAAAAACAATAATTGGATACACTACCTACATGGTATATATATATAATATCTATATATATATATATATATATATATATATATATATATATATATATAGTCGTCAGTGTCCGGATCCTTTAGGAAATCATTAAAATATGCTGATTTGGAGCTCAGTTAAAGGATTATTGTTGGTGCTCAATTAATAATGGTTAATTAATTAATTAATAATCAGTGCTGGAAACAATTTTTGCTGCTTAATATTTTTGTGTAGTCCCTGATAGAGGATTTTTTTTTTATAAATATAAATTTTAAAAACCATCATTCATTTGAAATAGAAATCTTTTTCAACATATAATCACTTTTAATTGTTTTAATTTTCCTTTAATTTAATTGTTAATGTAATGCATCCTTGCTGAATAAAAGTGTTTTTGTTGTTGTTGTTGTTGTTGTTTTAATCATACCAGACTTTTTCAATATTGATAATTATAATAAATGTTTATTGAGCACCAACTCAGCATATAAGAATGATTTCTGAAGAATCATGTGACACTGAAGACTGGAGTAATTATGCTGAAAAATCAGCTTAATTGTTTTTTAAATGTTAATTAATATTTCTCTTTTAAATTAAGTAAATAAATAATAAATTAAATTATAATTGTAAATTAATGATTAATTTAATTCTTAATTATAAAATAAATGATTAAAGATTTTACACTATAATTATTTTTGACCTTTTTAAAAATTATATAATCAAATACTTGTCCATACAAGGCAATATATAAAAAAATGAAATTCTGTTGTTGTTGTTAATTTTAGTTTTTTTTACTCACTCTCATATTGAGACCTGTATTTTGGAATAGGTTTGGGATGAAATGAGGATGCACTGTTCCTTTAAGAATCTGCTATGTGGTTGTATCTTTCAGGGTTTGAACCACCAAAAAGAATCGTCGCCTACTCTGAAATTTCGGATTCAGCGGCCCCAACCGACCACGATGCTCGGCCGAATGGCCAGACCCACAAGCCACAAACTCACCTGCCAGCCTAAGCGAGATGCAGCACCCGTTATTAATCAACGTCTACAGTGAGGGTAAATCACCACAACTACCAACAGGTCGCCTCACTGGCCAAAACTGTGTTTTCTTAAAGCTTTTTCAAACTAAGAAGTGTTGTATCTAATGCAGGTGGTTTTATGTGTGTTTTAAACACCCAAGTTACTAATAACAAAAAACTAAAATGTGTTTTTTTCCGTCTTGGGCTTTCCTTGCTTCATCGATGCCTATCTGTGTCTTTTGCTCTCATTCATGCATTTTTTTAAAGAAACGGATATTATTGCAGGCGATTCTTTTCGTGCACTCCGTATAGCTTACGTAAAAAAACAACGATGACGATGAATGATAAAAAAAGACATCAAACATTTGGAGGGATGCGACATCCTGTACTGTATTTACTGTAGTCACAATGCAAAAAAAAAATTATATATATATATATATATATATATATATATATATATATATATATATATATATATATATATATATATTTATATATTTATATATAAATAATAGTATAAGCTTTTTCTTTTTTTAAAAATGCCATAGTTTATGCTGTAATAAAGTGTTTCACAATGCACAACTGTTCATGAAAGGCATGAAACGTTTAGGTTTGACGTGGGAAGATAGCCATAAAGGTTTAGTGGACAAAGAGATTGATAAATGATGGATAGATGAAGGGATTCATATTTTTACTAGCCTTTTTGTAACTACTGAAAGAGTAACTATAACTACATATTTTATTGTCTTATAAAAGGTACCAAAACACACACACACACACACACACACACACACACACACACACACATATATATATATATATATATATATAATATGAAATAAAATATGCAGCATACACCAAAATTGACTTGAAATGTGATTTAGAATATATTGATCATATAAAATCTAATTAAAACTGTAGTATACTATCTTAATAAGACATTAATTCAATATAACTAAGCAAGTACAGTGTTACAGAAGTAAGATTGGCATGTGCTCTTAAGAGAATGAGTCTAATGCATGTAGTCTGGACATATGATTCATAAGGGCTTTGTATGTCAAGTAAGTCCCATATTTTCTTTGGGCAGTTATTGGATGGAAATCTATTGTAAAAAGGTTAGTCACAGCAGAAGTATCCCATTAAATAGACGCTACCTTTCAGTGTACTTTACAAACCTTTCCTTGTTTTGGTTAAGGCCCATTTGCAGAATGAATCAAGGTACATAATCGGATTTTGAAAAATACATAATGTGTTGTGTAAATTATTACAAATGCCACTACCATTTGATTTGTGTTTAAATAAATGTTGTCCTTTCTGTTTAACTTCGGTGGTGCAGGGGATGTGCAAATATCTATCATGTAATTGTTCCTTTTTAAAGCATTTTCTTTTCATATTTTTATATCAACTGAATTACCCTTTTTTGGCCAACAATGGAGGACATTATGCTAAAAACTGTAAGATATTGTGCTTCAAATGTAAAAAAGAAAAAAAAAATTGCCTCGTTGTGAACCTATGTGAGAAAATTGTGTAATATTCATTGTGTACATCATCATAACAAATAAGATGTTGACTTCTTTTCCTACTTATACAACACTAAACAACTCCATATTTGCCAGATGTACTGTATAGTTTCCTTTGTTCCTGTAAAAAAAAAAAAGATTCGCTTTAAACGTGCTACTTGTTATTTGAATTTTTTTCTGATTATTTTATTTAGCATAACATGTAAAATAACCATCATTATAGTGGTTTAACGCTTTGAAGGACTCATTTTTTGTGGGTTACACACTGAATAAAATCTAATAAAAACTAAGAAACATTTGATCGTTTAAAAAAAATGATAAAATGGCTTAATATCGTGTGTAGAGTCTTATTTTTTTTTTTGCCTGTAAACAATACGTATGACCTTGACAGCCTAGCTTTGTTTAGCGTTTCATATCCTGTGCACGAGAGGGCAGCACTCCCCCTTTATTTTAGCTCTTCCTCCGCTACAAAATCATTCCTGGCATTGATGGAGCGGCTTTTATTCACTTTGTAAAATCCATTATGTCCCCTAATTCTAGTTTAAGCACATTTCGAGCCGTATTTCCAGCTTTGGATATTAAAGTGCCGTCTCTTGTTTTTATCCCCTTCCCTTGAGGGGATCCATTCACTCCCATCTCTACCTGCCAAGGTGTCTTTCATTCATCGGCCTGACTTGTGGACTGTCCGGGAGGGCAGGCTGTCAGACCGGCTGAGGTGAGTTTCTCTAACGACAAGAGCAGCCTGTCCACTTCGATCTCGTCTGTGGCCCTTTATCTGTGACAGCGAAGCCATTCAGAGCAGCATGAGTAACATCAATCACCGCAGGGACGAGGCTCGGCTCTCCACATGTCTGGCAGCATTTAAACTGCTAATCACTGTTCTCCTTATACTACAGTAAATGGATTTTTGGTCATAATTCACGCCAAACTACTTACATTATGACTATAGGCGAGCATTTAGTTTAATGGTGACCAAAGAACACTACTCAGGTAGCAAAAACTACTAATTAGAGACTATTTCTAAACCAGGGTGAATGAGGGTGATGTTGGACACCTTTGCACTTCAAACCTGCAATTTATTGTCAGCCCTTAAGACCAACAATCAAAAAGTTTTTTTTTTTCTTTTCTAGATCTATTACTTAGAAAACTTTGTAAATGCTATGTGTGTGTGTGATAAATATTACATTTAATTATAGCCTATGTTTGCCATGTCAAAGTGATTAAGGCATATTTATGAATTTCACACACACACATATGTATATACATAAATTAAACTATTATTTATCTAGAAACGTTTTTGAAAATAATGATTATGATGTGTACACTTACAGTACACTTTTTATTTGATGGCTATGCCACATGATATTTTCATTATTTTTAAATATGTCTTGAAAATTGTATAAATATTTCCCAAAACTTTATTAAACTAACATTAATTTATTTATAGGAACTAAATGTTATAAAATATTTGTCTTTACTCATATATATTTGTAATAAATTTCCTTAAATATGTTTAAAAATATATTTATGTAATACCAATATATATATTTAGCCATTTTTGTATATTTTTGAATCTATATTTTAAAAGTATAAATCATGTATATACTTTTTAAAAGTATTTCAAATATATTTTGCCCACCATACATTTCAATCCAAGAAAATACATTCCTGTCACATTTCATGAAAAAACTATCTGTTGTCTGTAACATGTAAACACATTTGATCAAAAATAAATAATGAATAAAACCTAAATGTAGATTACTGTAAGATTGTAAATTTATTTTTGTGTCCCCAAAATATATTTTGGTATATGACCAGTAATTTTCCATTTCAAAATTATATATTTAATTAAGCTTAACCATTAAGATTATATATTTAGCATATATTTAAAATATATTTTTGTCCAGAAAAAAATATATATGTATACTGTATATTGTTTTGCTATATAGGTATTATGGACAGACTTGTACATCATTAACCCTTATGCAGTTTACTGTAATTGTCACGTCATCTTTTTCTCACTGATCCTTTGGCTTGTCAAAGATGTTTGGCCTTAGAGCCAGAGCAGCAACTTTACCTTAGGCTTGGGCTACTTGCACTGTTGTAAAGGATGTAAATAAGCGTTTGGAGCCCTTTCAAGCTCTGCTGGCTCAGCTCGTTTGGACTGCCTAGGAGGCCTGGTGTAATAAGAGATGTTTAATCGCCTCTTTTAGTAATTAATGTGCAATCACTGAAAGGCAAACAAATGGGAATTGCACAGCACTCAGCAAATGATCAGAGTGGAGGGTATCAGCCACTCGGAGGATTTACATTTCCACCGAGAGAGAGAGAGAAAACACAGCTTAAGTGAACTAAATATGGTTAAAGCTAAAGTGATTCTCATTTAAGAAAGCCATAAAGTGACAATGCGAATGCAAGCATGCATTTTTAACAAGTTTGGGAAAGTAAAAAATGATAAAAAAAAAAAGAAAAAAAAAAAGTGGGTCCTCGAGGCATCACGGGGCTCTTGGATTACAGAGAGAATGTAGGTAGGCGAAGCAGTGATATTATTAACTGAAGATGTTTACATTTTAAATATGCCAGGAGGATATTTGCATATTTATCTCAAGCGGCTTAATTTTGCACTGTCCGTGTATTTCCTGCATCGCAGCTCTTTACACTGGTTAAAGCATAACAGCAAATGCTCATTTTGTGTTATGGTCCCTGTGGTTTATTACAGCTCTTTTGAATATTTAATAAACATGGCACTATTTTGGATGCATTTAATCTATTCACGTTAGAATCTAGCATTTGCAAAAGCCAAAGACTTATTTTTCTAAAATTTTAACTCGTATGAGCAGCTATGGGATATGCAAATGCAAATATTCAAGATCTGAATTAATTTTGGATTTTGCATATAGAGTATGACTTGAACTGCATTAGGTAACCTTAAAAAAAAGTCCAAATCCATCCTGGAATATTAAAAAAAAATTAAGAGCTTTAAAGCTGCTGTAAATGATTTTTGTGCCACTAGCATGATCAAATCCATATATTTGATCATTATATATTTATATAATGTGTGTGTGTATATATATATATATATATATATATATATATACACACACACACACACACAAAACAAACTGAAGGACTCAGGGAAGTTGTGATAACAATCCAGCAGTGATACTAATGCTGCACTGCTCTGGTGAAGGTGGCAGCTGCGTGTGATAAGGAGCTTACTGGATGACTGTCTGAGTAATTAATAGTTGGAGAGGGTGAATCTATGTTTCAGCTGCCCCACGTCGGCTCTTTGTAGACTAAGAACAATGACCCTCACCACCCAAACGCCTTCTCAGTAAGACAGAAGACTGCTGCAGTACCCTTTAAGTTCTTTGTATCCTTTGCAACACTGAACTGTGTGCTTGACAACCATTCTATAAATATACTGAATGCAGCATTGTTACCATTAGCTACAGACCACAGAAGAGCAAACCGTGTTTTTTTTTTTTTTTTCATTTGATAACTGTTTTAGTGTTTATATATGTGTGTATATATATATTTATTTTTTTGTACAACTTACTTCATGTAGTTTCACAACATGCCCTATTATTGTTGTCACTGTATTATTGCTCAATGCGTATTCTTTGTAGAAATAACCAATAGCTTTTTTTTAAGGTAAACTATTGATGTACCACTAGTGGCACCCAAAAGAACTGTAAAACCAGTGATTAATTAATATTATAAAACGGTTAATTCTATTCCTCGAATCTGATTTTCTCAAAGTCATTTAAGTGGGTATTCTATAGTCCTTGGTTTTAATCACGATACAGCATGGCTATGACCGCTTCACCCAACGGTTTTGTGTATCACTGAGCAACACCCTTAGCAACATAAACAATCAATAATATAGCATTAAAACTGTTCCGTGTCTTATGTATTACGGCAAAATTAAATGCTTGTTGTTTATTTAATGAAGCATGCATCTTTCATCTTTAATTTTGAGACCTCGCCGCATTCTCTTGACGTTTACTGTTGCTGTCAGGAACTATTTTTAGCGGAAGGACAGCATTTAACGAACTTGCTTCAAAAAAGTACAATTTCAATACATATATATTTTTATGGTTTTAATATTTTTTATTGTGTGGTAACCGTTTTATTGGAGGGATAGGGTTTTAGAGGGTTTGATGTATTGTGAATAAATCACGGTAGAAGGGCGTTGTTAGGCACGACGCAGCACGGCCTCTCGTACCTTATTGGTTACATAGAGTTTGATGTCGGTTCTGGAGGTAGAAACCTGTTAATTTTCTCCATAGAGAAATAGGTTTTTAACAATAACCTACAAACCATCAAAGACCATCCTTTTGTGAGATACAAGGTTGTTAATCGATTGCATATGCTTTTGTTGAAGCCATCTGCTTTATTATTTTGGCTTATTTTGTGGTGAAAAACTGCATTTCCCATGACGCTGTACAGAAATCTTCTCCAATCGAAAGAATTGTGCCAAGTCACATATTTAAACTATGCTGTCAGGATACTTAAAGTTATAGTTCACCCAAAAATTTAAATTCTGTCATTAATTACTCACCCTCATGTCATGCCAAACCCCTAAGATCTTCATTCATCTTCTGAACACAAATTAAGATATTTTTGATGATTCCCGAGAGCTTTCTGACCCTGCATAGACAGCAACGCAACTGACATGTTCATGGCCCAGAAAGGTAGTAAGGACATCATTAAAATAGTCCATGTGACATCAGTAGTTCAACCTTTAATTTATAAAGCTACATGAATACTTTTTGTGTGCAAAGAAAGCAAAGATAATGACTTTGTTCAACCATTTTTCTCTTCCGTTTCTGTCTCCACCACAATTCACAAGAGTCAAGACTAACAGAGTGCAGTTCCATTTGTTTCCAGTAGTGGTGCAGAAATAAAACACTTCTCGTTTCAGGTAAACACACGTCGTTGATGTTCAAAATACACCTGCTCAAAAATAAGTATTCACCGAGGTATAAGTATGACAAGAACCGCAAATATTATGTGCTATTTAGGTGTTACAAGTGAGGTAAACACTGCTCTTGACAGACACTGTTTCTTTCACGTAGGTGTTTTGGGTGAGTCATTTTCTAGCGCTAGGCTCGACTAGAAAAAGCAAGATGTCAGCTGAGCCAATGAACATTCTGATGCACTGACTAAGAAAATAACTTGGGGTTTTAGCAGAATGTTTGTGAATCAAATTTAATGAAGCAATATTTTGGATTTGAACGCCAAGGATGCTGAGTAAGTGCTCTTGGTTGAGTCATGGTGCGAAAATGTCTCATTAGTGGGACGGAAACAGAAAATCTTGAATTAATGAACTTGTTGGTCTTCTGCAATTTCTGTCTGAACTCCATTCGGCATCTCCATCGCAATCGTCACGTTTTTACACCGGCGATACTAGCACTAAGCTTGGATAGATGACTTGTTTGGCCAGAAGCAATACCATTTGGATTCTCTCCGAGGGCACATTATCAAAGTCTCATCTACTAATAAGATGGCAAGGCTATAATTATAGCTCAATATACCTGGCAGAGCTACGGCTCTGATTAAATTGTTGAAGGGCAAAATGAGAGCCTGAAAGAGGGAATGAGGTAGAGGCATTGAGGGAGGTGGAAAGATGGTAAAAAGGTCTTCAAATGATAAAATTGTGCATAGACTGTTCCCTAAGCTGAGTTTTCTTATTCTGATTGACATCTGTTTCATGAATTAGGAATTGTTTTGTGTCCTGCGGGGATCGATGTTTACTTTGCATTTGATTAGATGTGTATTTTTGTTTGCTCTTAGAGGATGGTTATCATAGCTGATTTTGACTAGTTCGTGCCTTTCTGTGGGATCACCTAAATCACCCAATCTTAGAAATGCAGTTTCATCCGCGGCGGAACATTTGATTATTCGCGCCTCCGCTTTCTGTAATTTACATAAACATTTGCTCGTGTGCAGACTTATGCGCCTCACAGTCACAGTGAAACCTAAATAAATTGTAGAGAAAAGTAGGTAGAAAACATTCAATCATTTTTCTGTCATAATATTCGGTTCTTTTATTTGTTTAACTTTTATTTTCTGACAAAGCGAAATACTCTATTGCTATGCTCGTGTAAGGCAATGACTCCTTTCATTTGCATACCCGTTACTGATTGGCCGTGTCTGCCTTATGCAAATGAGCCCTGGTGAAGGGGGTTGCAGCGTGCCGTACCGTTCAGAACACTAGTGCAGCATCAGCAGTCTGACAGATGCTCAGTCTGCTGTTTTCTCTTATCTGTCCGCTCACACTGTCCTGAACACCTTATTTAAACACAATTACTCTACACTAAGGGGAGACACAGCAGCCCACACAGAGTACTTTTGTTTTCTGTAGCAAGCAGATAGCTTTTTTTTCCCTTTTTTTTCTGACAGGACAGCATTGTATTAAGTAGAAATGATTATTTAAGGGTTATTTGAGGTGAGTGGGAGTAATTGTGAAAAGTGTACCCTTAACCTTTGAGATTTTGCTTCTAAAGGCATTCTATCAGTAATTACCTGTGTTAATTAAATTTATAGTTTAATAGAGTCGGGTACAGTTACTTTAAGAAACTAGAAATACTCCCAGGCCCATGTTAACATGCATATGCTAACATACCTGTAATGGTGGTAGATGACACTAATTTCCGCTGATCTAGTTGCTTTTTAAAATATATATATATATATATATATATTGCTTCAAAATGAGGCAGATATATTTCTGCATCTCTGCAGACGTTGTGTATTTATTGATGATAATACAAATTAATTTTTTTAAAGCCTTAACCACTTTCTGTAAACTATTTATTTTTTTTTTTTTTGGAATAAGTAAGAACTGCATATTAGCATACTACTCTTATTACTTATACATTGTAAATTATGCGAACAGTATGCTACATCAGTTCATAAGTGCTACATTAGTGTTTTAGTGTTTTAATTTGAGTTAAAGTTTTGTCACTTTTATTACAGTATGTGCTTTTGTAATTTTTATTAGGTTTGTTTGTTTTTTATTCAGTTAGTTTGCTATGTGGCAATTTTATATTTTATTTCAGATTTAATTCAGTTGGCGAAAACAATTTTTGATTTGACAATAATAACACTGGTATGGATCTGGATCAAGATGCAAAATAATTTTTTCCCCCTTTATGTCACTCATTGACTGTAACATGCTATATTTAAAAATATTAATCATGATTCAGCATGGACTAAACGGTATGCTATAGTATTTTTGCATAGCTCTTGATTGTTTGATGCATCTGAAATTACATCTCATTCCCAATAGGGGCGCTGTGTGTCATTTCATCTTAGGAGAGACGGCTTGTCAAGATGTAATAGTTTAGAAAGACTCACAGATCCACTTTTCCCTCCCATGATGCATCATGGTACCAAATATCCTTTTCTTCCCAACTGAATGATACAGCATGACAGCCATTTTTGCCTTATCTGGCTGATTGTCAAGTGTGAATCGATTTTCAGCGGAGGCTATTTTCTGTGACTGTAATTCTGTCACAATTTCCATTTTCTGTGCGTCTTCTCTTTTTTGAGGAGTTAAATGAAAGCGCTGTGTCTCTTTTGCCGCTGTCTCTCTTTTAATACTATTGTGAAAGGAAGGGTTTTAACAATGAGGCTGATAGCTGAATGTATTGTGTCTTTCAGCACTGGGGAATGTCGTTTCACAGCCTCTCTCCCGACCTCTTATTCTGTCTTCCATTCTCTCTGCCTTTCTCTCTTATTCTCCCTCTCTCTCACCTTTAGGAAACAATAGATTCACTGCATGTCCCTGTGGCTGACTGTCCCCTGCCCACACACATTTTCTATCCATCTGTCACTACATTTTCCTACCTCTTCATCTATCTCTCGGTCCATCTATCGACTGTGACTGCCAGTGGGATAGTGTGTGTGTGTGTGAGCATGTGTGTGTGTTTTAGGCTCACCACCTTATGACCAGCTGCAACCTGCTTCACTGTCAAGCTTTTCTGAGTCTGAATGTTTTGTGCTATTCTTAGCCTTATCTCTTATCTTGCACATATTTTGAGCCCCCCACCACGGGGCTTTTCACTAGGCAACCAAAAACTTTTCCCTGGCTGACTTTTAGATATCCACTTACTTGGATGTTAACAGGGCTTTATAGGCAGGTGCCATGGAGACACTTGATTTTTTTAAAATATGTTTTTTGAATATTGTTCACTGACAAAATGCTCATTAACCATTGCTGAATCTAATTGTGAGGCTTTCTGTAGCATTATAGAAATGTTTTATCAGGTATGTGCCTAAAATTGTATGCCATGCATGTCTTCTCAGTTTGCTTCTTCTGAATTACTGGTTTTATTTGAGTCAGAAATATTAGGAACAAATATTTCTTATTTAATACCATGCACTGACTCTTTTTGTTCACATGGATCTCTCTCCTGTGAAATTGTTTGTGGACATACTTAACGAATGTGCCATGTTTTTGAATATAATAGAAAAATATAGACTGGATCTTGGTTCTATCAATCGGTTGTTAACTGGATGGGGGTTGGGGGGGGGGGGGTTTGGGGTCAGTTTTGGTCTCTTGGTCTAAATGGTTTGTCAACGTTTTTAAACCGATAATTAATTTAGAAACGTCCTCACTTCCATTCTTTGCCATTCATTCTCATCGGCTGACTTGATCCCTCCCTCTACATCAATTTCACCTTCTCAAAGACATCATGGTCCCATGACTAACATTAGTGTAAACTGGCTTTTCATCCAGCCATACCAGTCATGGGGCGCTGGCGATTCCAGGCATGTTTCTCATTAGTTCTCAGTCTGGAATCATGTGACAGGGCAATCAAGCCTCCGTCATGGCTGTCCACTGGGATCTAGACATGTACTGGATCTCTGCGACCTCCATGGCACACCACTCTTGTGTAGTACAACCACTGTACCCCATCCCCCCTGTTCTCAAGTCACATTAAACTCAGTGTGGCTGGGCAGGGAACTGAGTGATCGTTTTCTTGACACAGTGCTAATAACAATTACTGGACAAAAACTGCTTACACTAGATGTAACCACAGGGTAAGCTGCAACAGGAACAACCTCAAGTGGGCAATGGAGAAATTAAAAAAAAAGAAGAGTAAATTATGCCCTAAAATGAGGTCTTAAACCTTTATTTCTCTCTCTTTCTTTTGCTCTTTCTGTATGTTGCAACAAAGTGAAATGAATGGTTCTTGTTATGCAAAAATATATTAACCCACTGAAGTCTGCAGGCAACTGTGGCTCAACCACTTTTTTCGACTTG
The DNA here is from genome assembly GCF_018340385.1 of Cyprinus carpio. NCBI lineage: Eukaryota > Metazoa > Chordata > Actinopteri > Cypriniformes > Cyprinidae > Cyprinus > Cyprinus carpio. The sequence goes on from NC_056621.1 coordinate 11,161,912, forward strand.
TGACTAGATGTTTTAAAAACAACTGGCATAGAAATAGACAACCAGATATTGACAACTTCTTGTGTCTTTTCTGGGGATTACTCTAAAGAAAACTTGGCAACTGGGATTTCTCAATTTGTAGTTCATTGGGGACTTGCTATTATAGTATTTTTATTTGAGTATTTTGTTTCGTTTTTGTCATTTTTATTTGTTTTTTTTTATTATTTCAATTTCTCTTTATTTAAGTCTATTTTTTAGCTTTAGTACTTCAATATTTATATTTTTTATCAACACACTCAGAAAAAAAGGTACAAATGCTGTGACTGGGGCAGTACCTTTTCAATAGGTACATTTTTGTACCTTTTAGGTACTAATATGAACACTTTAGGTACTAATATGTACCTTTAAGGTACCAATATGGACTCTCTAGGTACAAAGGTGTGCCTTTTGAAAAGGTACCGCCCTAGTGACAACTTTTGTACCTTTTTTTTTCTGAAAGTGCATAGCATGTCGTTTCTTTACATTTGACCAACATTCTATTTCACATGAGTTCCAGAGTTGAATCTATGTGAGAAAATTCATACTTGGTTAACAGTTTAGCTCAATCTGACAAAAGAAAACTAGAGCAGTGTTGATTTACAGTGTTGTGCTGTGAGGTGCTAGATATGTGTCCTTCTGCAAGCGTAGAGGGGCCACGGTAACATACATCCTGTTTCAGGATTCAGTAAAGTCGTCCTCCTTTTCTATCTCCAGAAACCTAGTGACAGTGGGAGTTTAGATTATATCTTTCTGTCTATCTGTCTGTCTGAATACTTTGCGAGGAGGCAGACAAACATATAGGGCATAATACACTGTATAACACTCAATATTCCATGCAGTGAGCTTGTATATGGCACATGTTAGCATACATACAGAAACTTGTATGCAGCGTACTATACTGTTCAAAGAAACTGATTTCATGGAAGGACTAAAATCATATTGGCTGATTGTCACAATATCAACCAGTGCTTTCCGATTAAACCCTGAAAACTCTGGCCACCAGATCCACAGCAGGACTTATCCAGTATGTGAGAAAGTTTATTTTGGCAGATGCGTGTAAGAATAAAACGCAGCATCTTACTCTTCTCTCGTGTTTAGTTAATATTGGTTGGGAGGAAAAAGGATGTGGACTGTAATCCAATGTTTATAGAAACACTAAGAGTTGTTTGTGTGTTGCTTTAGCTCCCTTGTGCACTTTTGAAATTTTCCGTTCAAAAACAACCCACCAAACCTCATTAAAGCAGCAGACGAGAACTGATGCAACTGGCAGGTCTTTTGTGGTGTTGCATTCAAATGTCAGCAAGGTTCTGCATCATGGGACAAATGCATTAAACCTTTTAGTAAAACACAGAAGTAATCAAAAGTGAAGCTACAGCTAAGCTTAAAAGGAGATACGGTATGTAATTATATATTCAGATTCTAGATGTGATCAAGATTTGCACTTGCGTTGTATTTAATATAGTCTATAAGTTTTGTTTTTGGTTCTGTTCAATTTGTGATTGCAGATAATGGGTGATTTGCTCGGATGCTTTATAACCAGGATTGCAGTCCATGCTCTGGAGCTACAATTCAGTAGGCTAATTAGCAAATGAAGAGACAGCATGACAGTCTTATAACACAAAATTGCCCCTATTTCCTGACAATCTCACTGTAATTTAGGTAAAGAATACCAAATTGTTGTTGTTTCAGCTGAGAGAGGGCTAGTGATGATACACGGCTCTTGTTTCAAAACCGCAACATGTACCTGGGACAAAACAACCCTAAATGATGATCACTAAAATTACCATGTTATGACATCTCTGTGTTCTGGAGACTGAGGTTTGTGTGCTTTTAAGACTGCAGAATGGACCATTATATGTTTAGATTGCCTTATTGACTCATGTCTGGTCCAAATCCCTTTTTGAGGCTCCTAAATGCGTGTCCTTGTATTCTGAACTTGCAGGTATAGACAACTGAAATTATTACTTTCAGTTCTTATTTATATATATATATATATATATATATATATATATATATATATATATTATATATATATATATATATATATTATATATATATATATATATATATTATGCATTAATTCATTCAGTTAAATACATTTATTTATTAAATTAATTTAGTTATTGAATCTTTTTATTTTTATGAATACATTTATTTAGAATTTTTTAATTATTTTGTTTATTCTTATTCATTTTATGTATTAATGTATTAATTTCCTTGTCTTTTATTAATACATTTATTAATTCTCTTTTATTCGTTTTTCTTTTATGTAATAATACATTTATTTTATTCAACAATTGTATTAATTCAGTTATTCATACATTTTTATTGAAATTTTTTTTGTATTTTATTTATGCATTTATTATATTCCCAATTTTTATTCATTTTATTCATTCATTTTTATTTTACATTTTTTGTATTTTATTAATACATTTATTCATCAGTTTTATTATTTATCCATTTTACTTTAGTAATTTTGTATTTTTAAGTATTTTATAAGTAAATTTGTTTTATTCATTTATGTATTTATTCAGTTTATTTTGTTAATTCATTTTTATTTTATGTATTATATTAATGCATTTCATTTATTGATTCATTTATTCATTCTATTTTATTCAGTATTACTTTAATACATTTATTTTATTAAGTTATTCAATTATTTTTTTCATTCATTTTTATTTTAATATGTATTTTATTGTGTTCATCAGTTTGACTGTGATTTATTTACATTTATTAATTATTTAATAATTCAGCTTATATTAATATTTCAATTGACGCTTGACATTTCCCACATCCTGTTTTGGCAGGAACTGGCTTTGTAGTTTGTGTGTGATTAACATCTTGTGATTCTGAGTCCAAACCAAACACTTTTACAGCCTCCTGCACCCCCTTGCTCTGAGTGTCAGGGCTAAAGCGCTAAAATGGAGAAAAATGCACCTTACCCTCATATTGAACACATAAATCATCAGAGCATGGAGGCCTTGACTGCTGTTTCCTTTCCCTTTAATGGATCCCTCGTTCCACACCTCTTCTCCTTCAGCTGAGGATCAGTAAAGATTCAGTCAGCTGGGTGTGAAAAACACCCTGGGAGATAATCATTATCTAGATCATCCTAGTTCCCAGATGCTCTGAGTAAATTGGTATGTTCTGTGTTTTTAGCTCATACATTTTCATGCTATCCTTAGGATGTTACAAAATATATGCTAGTTTTTCCAGGGAGGAAAAATATTTCTGTGAAACACACAAGTATAATGCATATTTCATAGGGTCAAGTGGCTTTACTGACTATTGTATATGAAACAGTCAAACTCTTCTGAATATATATATATATATATATATATATATATATATAATAATGTATATTTCATATGTTTATGTATATATATATATAGTATAGGAGAGAGAGAGAGAGAGATAGTTGGGAACACATGAGTTTGTTGTGTCTTAGTTTGCCACTATAAATTAAAACTAATACCCCAGTCTTTGAGTTTATAATGTGTCAATCAAATGTCTTTTGAATGTAGGCTTAATCTTACAGCCGTCTCTCCTCCAGTCATTTCAAATCGTTGTTTACAGCATGACGGATGTATTGTTGCCTAAACGGTGAGATACAGATATTCAGCCTTGCAGAAATAATATAGCAACTCACGCATTGATTATGTTACCTGTGATCTTGTGATTTGATAAGAAACACACTGGAAACAATTAGATCCAGTGGAAATAGAAAAATGGACAAGTTTGGTTTCCGAACGTCTCCTGAATTTTGATGTTTTCATGCTTTCAGCAGCTAGTAATTTGCAAGGCATTGCAGCACAGTTGCGACACAGCCTGTTGTTGCATGCGAAGCCATATTTCATGTAGTCTTGGTCATATTTTTTTTGGTAGTAGTAGCAGTAGTTGTAGTTTTATTCATGGTTTTGGAGGATGATTATGTCATACAGACTGTGCTAGCATAACCAGCATTTAGTTTTTACCAATGGCTGATGAATTTGCTAAAAAAAATGCTGTTTTCTGATATTCTTGATATTCCTGATATTGTTGTTTATTATTATTATTTATTTTTATTTTGATGGCTACTTTTTTATTGTTAAATGGATAGTTCACCCAAAAATAAAAATTCTGTCATTAAATACTCACCCTCATATCGATCCAAACCCGTAAGACCACCTGTAGGAACACAAATAAGGATATTTTTAATGAAATCCGAGAGCTTTCTGACCCTGCATAGTATTGATCATGGTTTGTTTGTCTATGTGATATATCGGGGTAATGAATATGCACGGTATTGTTATCGTGGGCACTTCTAAATACCGAGAATAATTATATATTACAAATTATTCCGAATTTGGAATGCATTTTAAGAATATTTTTCCCATCAGCTGGTCAAAATGCACAACACCGCTGTATGCTGCTTTAAAGACGCGTGTGTGCTCTGATGTAAACAAGCACGCATGAGAAGCACGTGGAGGAACACGTGAGAGACGAGCTGAATGAAAGCACATTCACACTCTGACAGCAGATGGCGCTAAACTGCAGAAAATGCAGCCCTTACCCTGGAAACCCCATAAATAAAAGCAGCTGCTACTTTCTAAACATTTAAATAATATAAAATAATATTTATATATTTCCATAACATTTTTCCATTTTAATCTGGACTACAACATGTCCTAGATATTGTTTGAAAGTGTTTTGATTCTTTTTTGTTTATTCACACTTTACATTAGGGCTTCTTTAGTTAACAAACTGCCAGTTAAAAATTCTTCTGAACATTCATTAATCTTAGGTATTGCAATATTTAATAACACATTGTTAAATTCGAAAGTTGCAACTTTGCTATTAAATGAGCTAACATAAGCTAAGACTTGAATTTTTTAACAAAGATTAATAACTAATGTTAACTAATGAGGTCTTATTGTAAAGTGGTACCTATGGGTCTTTAAAGTTATTTTGCACTTTAATTTATTTTAAATATATTTTTTGTATTGCTTTATTGTATTCAAATGTTTAGTTATTTTTGTTATAAAAAAAGTTATTTAACCTGTTATACTGTATTATGACCACTTTTTTTAAAACTTAATTTCAATACCGTAATAATATCGCATACCGTGACAAAACATTATCAATTAATCGCAACAAGAAAATTTGATACCGGCATATCCCTACTGCATAGACAGCATTGTAACTACCTCGTTCAAGGCCCAAAAAGGTATAGTAGTAAGGACATCGTTAAAACAGTCCATGTGACATCAGTGGTTGAACCGTAATTTTATGAAGCTACACAAATACTTTAAAACTGACACGGAAGAGAAGAAATTGTAGAATAAAGTTGTTATTTTTTGTTTTCTTTGTGCAAAAAAAACACGTGGTAGTTGTGTTGCAGTCTATGGAGGGTCAGAAAGCTTTCAAATTCATCCAAAATATCTTCATTTGTGTTCTGAAGATGAGTGAAGGTCTTACAGGTTTGGAACGACATGAGGCTGAGTAATTAATGACAGAGTTTTCATTTTTGGGAGAACAAACCCTCATGCTGTGTTCTGGTCTTTTTGAACTGAGAGGTTTTCTTTTTCCTGAAAATGTTAGTTAATGTTATCGCATTGGACTAAAACCTACTGACTTTGCTCACACAGGGTATAGCAACTTCCCCAAATTATCACTTATCAAATCTTTTAATAATTTTTTTTAACTTTTCTACCCCAATTTGTTAAATGTGTGGTGTTCCTGGTGAAGAATGTCTGGCCTACAAATAATTGCTTATACATTTCTCGTTATGCTATATTGTCACCAAATGTTTCATTTATTATTTTTATCAACCTGTATTCTTTTAGTCAGCACAGGTTTTGTATTTCTTTATGGAACGGATTGATCATAGACCTCATTGATCTTCACGTATGCACATCAGTTTTTGAGTGAATATTGCAAAAATTATCCACAAATAATGTTATTTTTTTTTTTTTCATTCAAAAACTGAGGTCCATTAGTTCAAATCAGTAATGTCTATGATCAGTCAGTTCCAAAAAGACATACAAAACATGCAAATTGAACAAAAATAAGATGGCAGAATTTGGTGACAAAATCCAAGATTTGTTGACAGTCTAGTATAATGAGAAATTTGCAGGCAATTCTGAAAAGGACAGTCATTTTTGGACTGGGAACACCAACATAAGTATGGATGATTGTATAGTTATTTACATTCGTCATTGTTTTCCCCTGTTGACAGAACAGTCCTGTGCCCCATTTTTGGGTTATGAACCCCTGGCTGAGTGACAGTGATAAAGTATAACCACATATTTCTACTTCTGTGCAAAACAACACTCAAACATCTCACTTCGGCTAATGATCAGCATATAAAGACACACAAAGCCTTGCAGGGAATGACAGGTCAGCCTTACACCTGAAGTCCCTGCGGAGGCTTTGACGGGGACACTGTGCAATCAGAAAGCCCTGAACTCAATGCCAACACATACTGGTGCGAATTGGCTGACACCGCACCATCCAACGGTTTCAGATGCTGCAGATCATTAAAATGATGATGGATATCACAGTGAAGGGCATATACGGCACCGCTATCCAAGCTCAGTGATTTATTCACAAAGTTGATAAGCACACTTTCAATCTGCTGTCACACTAAAGTTGAATCACCTAATGTGAAATTGAAATAAGCACACTGAATATATCAGAGTTGCAGCGAATGACATTACTATGAAACAGGAAATAAAATAATTGGCAAGAACAAGTGAATTTCAACCCGCAAAACTCAAAGCTTCATAGAAATATTCAATTTAACCCACACAATATGTCTTAACATCAGTAGGCGATAAAATTCCCCATTCTGTGACAGTTTTATTCCATATCTTGAACTAAATTGGATTCTGCAGGAATGTATTGGAAGGTTATAAGGAGCAATCTGAAATCCCTTTAAGGCTGTTTTGTTTTTCTTGGTGTTTTTCTTTCTTTTTAAATCTTACTCGCTCCAATATTCCTTCTACAAGGGGAAGCACTTGAGATATCAGTAAAGAGACTGCTATGCACTGGGTATCTCCAAGGTACAGTTCAATAAAGTTTCATTTTTGTGTTTCATTTTGTAAGAAGCCAAGGGCTACGCAGAACATCAGCTTGACGGCGGCAGAATCTGTTGGTGTGAAACACAGTTACAAAAATAAGGAAAGAAGTGACTCATAACACATTGTGGTAAAATTATATTTCACAGCAGTGTTGCAAAACTCATATCCCGTGCCAGATGTCACTAGCCTGCAGTTTGTCTTCCGGAAAAGTCTTGTTGGTAGAATTTGGAGATTTGTAGGGCACCTAAGCGTGAGGTTTCCACTTGTAAGCTATAAACTACAGACAAATTACCCCGCATTTCATCATCAAGTGATAGAAGACGTTCGACATAAATCTGACAAATAGCTTCCAAGCTCAGATTCATCAAAAACAAGCTTCGTAAGGTGCTTTGTAAGGTTTTTCAATTATTTGATGATGAATATGTTCAAAATAAAGACCTTGGAAGTGTAATGTTGTTTGTGAATTAACCTAGAGGCACAATGATGGTGGAAATGAAATGGCCTAAAGCTAAACCCCTTTGGTGGAAATTGGAAAAGCCTTGCGAATGAAATGAACCTGAACTTTGCGTAATTCATCTCCTTTTGCTTGAAGCTAGTCTATGTCTTTGTGTTGAAACAAATTGTCTTTCAGTGTCATGCAAAATAAATGGTGCAAGGCAAAGAGGCTGTATAAAGTAAATAGCTTTTATGTGGAGATAAGTTTTTGTGTTTGGTATTTTTTTGTGATATATTACCAGTATGTGTTTGTTTGAAGTGACTATGTGTATAATTTAAAAATGATTTGAAATAGCAACTGATAAATTTATTAGATTAGAGTTAGATTAGATTTAATTGATTTCCTGTCATTTTCAAATTACAAATGACAAAATATAAAATAAAAAACAGCAAGTAACATTAAATTAAACAATAATTAATATACAGTGTATATATATATTTACAACTTCAGAAAAATAACTTTTAAGATCTCCAAGAGTCTAGGCACTTTGGAAGTCTTTGATTCAAATCTAATTTGATTTAAATCTAAATTAGAACAAATTTAAATTACATTTAAAATTAAATTACAAAATTATTTTCTGTTTATTTTCATTTACTAAATGTAAAAAATTAATTGTAATCAAAATTCAAAAGTAATTGATAATGTAAAGTCCTCAAAGGTCTTGTTCTTTCCTCAGCTGAAATGTCTTTTCAAATGAACCTCAAGATGCTCTTTAGATCATTCAAAAAAAAACAAAAACAATGGAAACTCTTATTATTAAACATTCTAAATAGAATAATTTTTTCTAGTGATCTCAAAGTCTGTTGTTTTAAGATGCAGAATAAAATTCCTGGTTGATTCTTATCATATGAGAAGTAATGTCAAATTTAGACTCTTTGTCAGAAACAACTGTGTCAGAACTTTGGCTGTTTCTTTAAAAATTCTAGTCCTTTCTAAAAACAATGTATGGAAGTGTTTTGTCTGGTTTGCGTCAGTCAGACGCAACTTTACAGGCTACGGGCATGTTAAGCGTACCTAAGGTATGTAAACAAATGCTCAGCTTGTGGGACTTCAGTTCAGCTCGTATCTTCACAGACTTACAACTGTTGCATTCAGCTGCTGTCCATGTGTAGGTGTTTATGTGTGCATTTGCACATGTATTGGCTTTGCCAAGTAGACAAAAAGTGATCTTTATTTTAAATGCCTTTTATAGCTTTTGGTGTCCCATTGATCTCTTTTCAGAAACTAATGTATACATTTTTATTATTGAACAGTAATTATTGTTTATGTGGTTACATCGATAAAGCTCCTATCACCAGCTTATTCCCAAACAGAAAGACCGAAATCTCACAGTATGACTCATATCTCCAGAGAAACAGTTTTCTTGGACACAGAAGTCCAACAGAGGTGTGTAGAAAGTGATAACATTTAAATTCTCTCTGTGACTTATCAAAAATCATTATCTCTGAAGTTTTGGAAAGGTCAGTGGTGAAAGAAAACAGACGATGTGGATTCAAACAGAGATAAAAGATGAAAACAATCTTCTTTCCATCTGTGGGAAGGAACTAAGATCTAGTTTATTAAGCTTTGGATGAGGCATAATGTCTTTTGACTTAAAGTGCCATGAGTTTTCAGTTTACGGTAATAATCTTTATAAAAACTAATTATGCAAAAAGAAAACTATTATAAACGGTCTGATTATTTTCTTGGTTGGTTAAATTTGGTTCTCTGTAATCAAATTGTGCATAAGAATAAGGATCCAAGTTGAGTCCGGTTCCTGCAACAATTTGCAAATTGGCTTTATTCAGTGCTAGAGCTTGTGCAAATTGAATCAAGCTTCATTTGATTGTGCAAAACTTATGTTAAACATAATTGTAGTGTTACAGCGAATCCGTTGTTGCGCTTCAAGTGACATTTACGCAATGTAAGCCATTTGTCAAGACGTCACAACTCCAGCAAGTACAGTAATGTGTATGTAATAGTGATTTAAGCAGCTGTACCCACAAGTCTTTCAAAGTGAGATGCATGCTAATGCAGATTTATGAAGGGCGCAGCGTCCGTTCTGCGATTAGGGATATAATGATTTCATACAGCCAAGCCAGGACGCCTGTCATGACGAGAAACTGGCTACCAATTATTCATAATTAGATCCCTGTACTCACAGTGTAGTATTGGAAATCATTGTGGCTTTCTGTTGTTGTTTTCTTTCAGCCAACCTGAAGTTGAGTGAAATTGGCATTGCAACCCTTAAAAGAATATTATTTTTGGTGATTTAACAAAGCAAGTTTGTTTTCGCTCAAGTAGATACTCTTGCACGTCAGAACAGACGGAGAACATTACATACATCATGCTTTAATTGCAAGAAGATACCACAGAGGAGGATTTGTATAGATGGTGCACAGATATTTTTGGTTAAAACTGTCTTCCTCAGCAAATACTTCTGTTATGAATGTGTCTGCTGGACAGCGGGATTAAAAGACAGAATTAGATAAAAAGCCAATAGTCTTATGCTTTCCAGGGATAATAAAAATCAAGCATGTGCGTAAACCTCAAGATAATTCACTTACTGGCCTTAAAAGGATTGTTCACTTGTAAATGGGAATTCTGTTATCATTTACTCACCCTTGTGTCATTCCCAACAAATGTATGACCTTCTTTTAGCAAAGCAATTAAAGTACATGGGGCCAAACACTATTAAGCTTCAGAACATTACCATAAAACTGATGCAAAATGTATAATCAGGCCGTCATTTTTGAAAAATAATCCCAGACCGAACCCCTGGAGCTTTTATTAAGCTATAATATATAAAGATGTAATGTTTTAATTTAAAATTATTTTTAAAACTTAACTGTTACAATGTACAAATCAATCAGTTTAGCAACAAGACGAACACCCAACCCGATCTCACACCAGTTCGTACATATTTTACTAGTTGGCTAATTTGTATGAATTCGTACAACCTCACACTAATTTTTATGTTTTGTGAAAAATCTTACGCATTTTCCAAGTTGGCAAATTTGTAGTATTCATACAAATGACCACCCCGACCCTTAACCTACCCCTCACAGAAATCATACAAAATTGTACAAGTGAGGTCATACGAATTAGCCACATTGTAAAATACATACAAATTGGTTGTGAGATAGTGAACAACACAATAATATTACAGTAACATTAATGCTGAAGTGTTTCTCACTATAATCACTAACTGAGACATAAGATGGCAGTTACATTTGAAATAAACAAGAAAGGAAGTTAGCATTGTGATTAAAAGAGATGTGTAACAAGCGCCGGTTTCAATTTCAGTCTGATATACAGTATTTCTTTGAACAAAAGCAAATATTATTAGCAGCCTTGGTTCCCAATGTATTTTTCCCATATAGAGATAAGAAGTCTGAATTGAATCTAAAGTCATGATTCAAACCAACCAGCTATGAGCTGAATCACTACATTGCAAACTTTGATTTGAAAAAATATAAAACTGTGGCAAAAAGACAAAGGGTTTTACTTAACAGCTTTATTGAAGAAAAGAATTACAGTCCCATAAAGAATTTTGAATTATGTAATTCACTTAAAAACAATGGATAAATGTAAAACTATTAATGTAAATATGTTGATTGTGTACATAGAACCTATTGTATAGTTTTCATTTGATGTATAGTTAGAGAGCATTGGGAGACTGATTCAATTGTGTGCTTTTTGTGTGATTTGCTAGTCTCAATTCCATAGATGCTTTAATGCAAGTCTCCAAGGTTAGCAGAAAAGCATAATACTGCAGTATACACAACTCTGACAGAAATGTAAGCTGTGTAGGCTGTAATGTGATTGGGTATGAAGACACGCGTGATACAAGTTGACCGTTACACCTTCTCCAATTTTAGAACCGTGAACCTTGATATCTCCCAGTAATTAGATAATCTCTCACAATTGCCTGATTGGTGGAGATTTCTCTGAATGGGTTCATATAAATTCTTTCACACAATTTTTTGTTTAAATAATGCAGAATTTAAATTTAATAATTAAGTTTAAAGCACACTGCATGATTTTCGGCTGTCCCAGACATCGTGAAATAATCTTGCCAATATTTGTGATTGCGGGTCCTAATCGGTGGTCCTGTGTCATACAGTGAGAGATGTTCAAAGATGGCCGTTGTCACGGTCTTGCAACCAAAGAAAGCCTACGATCATTTTCGGACAATGTAAGAAATGCAGCATGATCATTGCACAGTGTGCTTACTGCTACGATCCACATTTACTGATCAACCAATAAAAATGAGACATGAAATCAATGCGAGATGGCACTAAACATAAAACTGCTTAACTCAAGCTCTTATGCCTTCCTCTTTCTCCGCTTCCACTTTTTTTCAGCACACATAAAAACTCTGTTTACCACTAGCACATGCTGATGAAATTTTATTCTTCTATAGTAACGTGCGTTGTAGCATACAAGTCAGTAGTTGTCATCATCGTAGGTTTTATACGAGTGTATTGGTCTAGTTTTTTTGATCAGTGTAGAAAAGTGTTAGATGAGTTTATTTTATAGGTTTTGTAAAGTGTTGCATTGTGTGTTGTTATTAATAGCCTTAACTGACAGATATACCATCAATTAACAACCTCGAAGTGCACAGTAGTTCCCTTATGGAGATAATTAATTGAATATTTACTTCCAGAATCCAATTATTGCACTCAGTTGCTGTAGTAAGTATATGACTGCTGAATGCTGCAAATATCATAACCAAGTATTCCAGAGAGCTGTGTAATGAATATTATCAACTAAATATAAGAAAGTAAGTAATTTGGGTTTGGAATGACATGAGAGTGAAATTCCCACTTTCTCTGGAAATAAATGTCTCTTTCTCCCTTCCAATTAGGTGGAGGAGGAGCCTTTCCTTTTCTCCACTTGTCCATATTTCCATGTGAAGAGATGGCTGGAACAAATCCCATTCTTGTGGTTCAGTTGATTTGTTCCTCTAATGGTGTCTGTGCCGGGTCAAAGGGTTGGTGGCAGGTTGACACATCACCCACCCTGTGTGTGTGTGTGATAGTGAGTTAGCCTCCTCACCTGTCTCTAAGTGCGGGCTCATTTCTCAGCTTGATGTTTGAGAGTTATCTATTCCAAGCCAGTCAATCCGACCAGAGAATAGAAGGTGGATGTCAGGGGGTCCGTAGTTTAGTGTCGAAGAAGCAGACACTTTAGGCTATACTGCCACAGTTTGAAAAGATAATGATTTTTACTGTGCTAGCATCCATTGGGAAATTACTGGCAGTGCCAAAAAGGAGGCGGAGAAAAGAACAAACATGGAAAGGAAGAGCGAAAAGTTCCAGGTTGCTGGGATTTTTTGTTTCGGAGCCCCAGGGCAGGACAGTTCCACTGTAAGATGTCCATTTTCTTCATAACCCACTGTAATGCGAGAAAGAAAATGCAGGAAATGCAGCTTCATTAGCATGCCAGTCTTTGTGCAGTCTAAATTGACCTAAAACCTTTTCTCCACCTACATCCTTTGACTGACATTTAATTCCAAGACGCTCGGTTATTGCAGCTGGGCAGATGCAAATTCTAAACTGGTTTTGTTTCCATGGCAATTGAGTGTACATAGCTGTGATGAATATTCTGAAGCACAATGGAGGGATGAGCAAATTGACCCTGAGTAAACAAATCAGACTCCTTCTCACAGCCAATAGAAAAGGAGCGGAGGAAGTGCAGCATAAGCAACTTGGAAAAGATGTGGTGGGCCTTTATGTTATAGGTGAATGAAGGGGCAACATAAATATTCACTCTCCAGGTAAAACTTTTAGTGAGTGGTTGTGTCTAAAATGTATAGAAAAGAGATTCTTTAAATTAATACTGTTGTTTTTGGTCAAATAGAAACACATTTACATTTTTGCAACAGATTTTGGAGGTGGAACTGCAGTATAATGATTACACTTATGGTTTTATTCAAAGCAGCTAATTTTCAAGATATAGATGTGTCTCCAAAAAAGACACAAAAGCATAATAAAGTCTCAAAACAACTCACACTTTATTCCAAGTCTTCTTCTGAAATATGCGTTGTTGTTTTTATTAAATCACATCAACAAGATTTCATTAGAGAACCAGCGATGTCTGGTTCATGAGCAAATCATGAGTGTGTGTGTGTGTGTGTGTGTGTGTGTGTGTGTGTGTGTGTGTGTGTGTTTGCAGTAATTTACAACATTCAACAGTTGGCTTCTTCCAAATAGTGTATCTGTAGAATTTGTGATGCACATGCTAATTATATTTAACATGTCCATGGTTTTCACACAGTATTTTCCACAGAAATGTGAAATTAAATGGACATAACTTAATAGTTGCAGATAGACTGAGAGACTTGTTGTTAAATTCGCCAATAAAAAATCCACTAGAAATCCACTCCTCAGCTCAAAATGTCTTTTCATAAACTTTAAAATGAGTACAGCTACAAAAATAAGCTGCAAACTTTAATAATAAAAGTTATATCAGTTATATCAGAACACATGGCAAGCTTCATGTGCTATTGGCCCCAAGTGTACGCTTTTGTCCGAGTGCCAGTATACAGTATGTACTATGGGAAATGGGAGTTCATTATCTGGATCCATTCTGTCCCCACACTAGAAACTAAATCTCCACAATTGCCAGTGTGCCACATGTGTATACCATCCTATAAAGCCTTTGTCTGATTGTTTAGTGGTTTATACAGCATCTGCAAAGGTGCAATCCACAGCGGCCACAGAAGCAATGACTGTTATTCCAGAAATTGGATTCAGAGATGACAAAATGTGTTTATACTGACACAAAATAAGCTTGCGGTCAACGCAGAGTCATTGTGACGGTGTGGAGGCACTCATTCCAAGCTCCTCGTAACACTTGCAATTTAAAACTTCTGATTGTGAAACATAAACAGCTTGAGCAGAACACAGTGTTCTTCTGTTAAATCATCAGCAAAGATTTATTTAACTTTACACAATGCTGGAGAACAGACTGTGTCTTCTTGTCACATGATTGTATTTGCTGCAAGAACTCTATTATGTGTTTAATACATTGTCACCTTCTCCCAGCTTGGTCCACGCATCCCTCGGCAGTGTTTGTGAAGGCTAAATAGAGAGGCGTTTTGTCACTGGGATCTTCAAATGCTAAACATTAGCTATTGTGCTGTCGTATACCTTTCGTGCCTGAGAGAGCCATGGGAACAGATTCTCACATTCACATGCAAATACTCCGAAAATACTCTGTTTGCTGTGTGGATAAACTGGATACTCGTCCTCTCTCTCCCTCTCTCTCTCTCTGTACCTTTCATTTTTTTCTATCAGAAGAAGCTGTTTGCTTCAAAGATGAAACCATTTTCACAGGCCTTTCAGAACCACAGATTTTAAGACTTCTCTTTTTGGATGCAGGAAAATGTTGCGCTGTTAAGAGGAAGTGGAAGATAATTGGTATCGCTTTTATTTTTAGGGAATGACAATTAATGTTCACAGGGGAATGTAGGGGATAGAGATTTATCGATGGTGAGGAAAATGATGTTTACTGACAGGCTGTCAAACGTCAAGGTGTGATATCAATAAATAGTACCTCTAAAATAAATAACAAAATAATCACAGCTGTAAAATCCAATTCCAGACCAAACGTCTGTAATCGTAGCGTTTAACTTTAAACGTTCAATGCATTTTTTTTTCGTACTGTTCTGGATAAAATATTTTACAAAAAAGATTACTTTTTTGTGTGTTTTGGTGGAGGCGTGGCTTTGGAGAGTGATTTTGCAGGTAGGACGGCATCTTATGCATTTGAAGCTACAGTAGCTTGTTATTGTTAGCTCCTCAAAAATTCGCCTAGGAATAGTTTACCCAAAAATGAAAATTCTGTCATTATTTATTCACCCTCATGTCATTACAAACCCAAAAGACCTTATATTTTAGATGAAATCCGAGAGCTCTCTGACCCTGCATAGACAGCAACACAACTGAAATGTTCAAGGCTTAGAAGGGTCGTAAGGACATTTTTAAAATAGTCCATGTGACATCAAAGACTGACACAGAAGAGAAGAAACTGTTGAATAAAGTTATTTTTGTTTTCTTTGCACACAAAAAGTATTCTCGTAGCTTCATAACACTATGGTTGAACCACTGATGTCACATGGACTATTTTAACTGTTCAGAACAATTTTTTTGGAATTCATATAACTCTCTTTCTATTATGTTGCACACATTTGATCAAAATATGGCTTGATATTTTAAGCTACAGTATACCAACCACACTGATGAGCCATCAGAAACCTTTTTTCTTTATTGATCGACAGAGTCTGGTCTTGACTCAGTATGGCAACATTTGATCTTTTAACTATGTTTTCAGAAGTGGAAGGGGTGTTATTTTAGGCCAGATTTTAATGAATACTGCAGACATTGACTAAAACTTCAGAAAACAGTGTCCATGTACCAGATATTCTCCACCTGTTGTAGATGAAATGTAGTATATTAAAAGAACATGCTGTAGTCAGTCAGTGCGTCCACAGAGATTGTAAGAATGTGATTGTGGAAAAAATGGTTTTGTAGAGGCTGCAATAAGATTATTATTATTTTTAATTAATTTTTTTTTTTTTTCAGTTTTTGGCTCCATATCATTTACAATGATTCACTGAATATATTCTGAACAATCATTCAAATGCAAAAATGTTTCTTAAAGATAAAATAACAGCCCTCTCCCAGAAGTGTAACATACTGGTGCTTTAGACCAGAAATAACCATTCTTTTTTTTTTTAAATCTAGTTTTTAATGTTATTGTGTAAGATTAAAAGTTGGTTGCATATTCACTTTTTGACAGATTAACCATTCCACTGTGCTGCTGAGAATAAAGAGAGAGAGATTTTCACTTTTTATGATTCATTTTCTTTGATCTTTTATTCTAATTTAAGCAAATGGTCTCGGAGGATAAGCTAATATAGCAGTTCTGTGCTTGCACAAGTTCAAACAAGTCAGTGCTGTACACAGTTGTTCTGCTGTTGAAAGACAGAAAGAGACAATAGTGCTGTGTTCAAAGCAAATGACATAAGTTGGCAGTAATTACAAAAAGAAATTTCACTGAGCTGATAAATCAAAAGTTCAAACTCGATGCCATCATACAAGATGCTATGATGCTAAGACGTTATGCTGTGTAGCAGTCATGATTTGACAGAACAGATAATTTCTTTTAATTGTTCATAGAACTGGTTTGTATGTGCATGAATCATACTGATCTAGTTTCTGAATTCAATTCACTGACAAAATAATCCAGGTAATTATTGAATAACAATTTAAGTTTTGCTTGGGTTCTCACACATATAGCACCTGCTTTTATAATGCTTTACTGTTGCTTTTGCTTCCTTTAGAAGTTCAAAAGCTTCAGAAAGTCAGTCATATGAGTCATATTGAAAAATATTATGAGTATCATTACAGAATTACCCCTTAAGAACAAAATGTCCTGCACTATACAATCATTTACCATATTTTACTTTGTGCATTTAGTTATGGCATTAAGGAAAATTATTGGATGCAGCATTCCATTCTATAATTTGGATCAATACACTACTGCTTCCCTGAAATAGTTTTTCCATAACAGATAGTGTGCGTGAGAGTGCTGGGCACGGAGTCAGGAAAGTCTGTCTTTTTCCTTGTCATTGCTTAGTGATGAAGCACCTATACAGTGCCTCAAATTGAATTAAAACTAAGGTACCAGAGCAGCTTCGTGTCATAATATAATAAAACACACAAAGCAAAAAAATCTAAATTGAGAAAATCGGCTTCAGTGTTGTCCAAATTAAGTCCTTAGCAATGTATATTTTAGTTTAAGACTATTTTGACATCTTGTTTACCACAGCATTAAAAAAATAAAAAAGGAAATTGCAATTCTTTATCTCATAATTCTGCATTTTTCTAGAAGTTCTGACTATATATCTCACAATTCTGACTTCTTTTCTCAAAATGTGAGAGATAAATTAAATTGAAAATATAACCTTGTAATTCTGAGAAAATAAAAATTGTGACAAACTTACGTGGAAAATTGCTGGGAAAACAGTCAGAATTGTGAGATAAAAAGTTCTAACTTTCTTTATTCTTTTTTTTATTCCATGATAGAAACAGAATTGCAAGATGTAAACACAGAATTCAAAGAAAAAAAGTCAGAATTGTTAGTTTACGTCTTGCACATCTGTCTTTTTTCTTAGAATTGCGATTAAAAAAGTTTTAACTGTGAGATAACAGCCATGGTTCCCTTTTTGATTTTTTATTCAGAGGTGGAAAATTTGAAAAATAACCAAAAATAAAGACCATAAGTTTTCCAGACCATTTTAATGCAGGCATCCTATAATACAAAGACAAACGATGAAATCAGCTAATTTGAATGAAAACGAACTGCTGCTGAAAAAAAAGTATTGATATTTAATTTAAAATTTTATTTGATATTTTATTATTAAATTTTTATTATTTCATTTCCCTGTTTTGTTCTTCTTTTTATTTTTTAATATGTCATTTTGAGTTTTGCAGCTTTGTATCCATTTACTGAAATTTGGGACATATCTAAATAGTTTAAAACCTTTTTTTGTAATTTCAGTTATTGAATTAAAATAAATACCCCCCCCCCACCCCCCCCCCAAGAACTATAATATCCTGTAATGCAAAGACAAACAATGATCTGCTAATTGTAATAAAAATGAACTGCTTGGACATAAAAATGCCTAAAGTTGAAGAAACACCCATAAATGCTTCCTTTCCGAGCCATAACATTGTGGCAAGCGTATGAATAATAGACATCATAACAAAATGTGTTTTCATTTCTGAAACTATTAAGGAAGTTTTAGTAAGTATCAAAAATAACAAGAAAAAAGCTATCATAAATCCCAAACTAAACGCTGTTCCCATTAGCTGAGCATTTGCTGTTAAAAATAGAAAAAGAGTTTCTCGTGCAATTGGAAAATTGCTTTACTTTTGTGCTTTAGTGGCTTCCATTGGGGTTTGTTTATTGTTTCTTGGCTGCATTAGGGCCAAATTCAATAGATTATGAAGGGAAACATTTAATCATTTATGGGGAGAGAAATTGCTTTTATAGCTGCACACAGTTAAGTGAAAACGAAGAAGGGTACAGCCTGCACAAATACGTCTTACTTAAGAGGCTAGATATATAATCCTACATTCATAAGGCATCCAAACGGGAAGTAGAACTATCAAGGCGATTTGTAAAGAATTGCATATTATATACTTTTTTTCTTTGGCTCAAATATGAAGTACATGCCAAAAGTCTGCAAGCAGTGTGCATTGGCAGAACCTCCCTAGTCCTTTTAAGGCAGGTGGAGTTATCTGAACTCAATGAGTAATGATTGTTGGCTCCCTCACAAACCTACTGCAGTGTTTGTTTAGCAGGAGTCACCCCGTATGAGTGAGTTCACTTATATTCACTTATCTTTGAGAAGCACCGTCAGTCTAAAGCTCAGGATGTGACGGCAACAGAATTTGTGACTGCCTTTTTTCTTTTCTGTTCAGATATGGGATGTTTGTAGAGGCATAATTTGATGACAAAATGTTTGGCTGTTTCAAAGTTTCTCTGGAAAATTGCTGCATGTGTTACAATGACCTTATCAACATGCACTAGGCACAAGCTCATAGCAGCCACTATGACTTTACAAGTTCATCTCATAATAGAGGTGACGAACTGAAAACCTGCTTTATAACAAATGTTTACTCTTCTTCCAACATTTAAACCAAACTCTTCTTCCAACATTTAAACCAGAAGAAGGTTTAGCTTTAAAGGTAAAAAACTAGTTTTAACCTATTTGTTCAGTGGTAGCACTGAAAAAAAAAAATATTGATATTTTATTCTAAATATTTTTACTGTATTTTACTTTATTTTTACAATCTCAAAACTTTTTTTTAAGAGACAACAGAATGGGAAGCTGGAAATAAAAATGAAGCATAAATTAAGCTATCACTTAAGGCTAGTTGATTTGGGGCCAAATGTTGTTTTGCAGCTGTAATTTTCCACAAATTAAATTTACTAGTGGATGCAGGACACTATAGTTCATTAATGTAAATGAGGATAGCAAAATAAAGTAAACTGTGACATATTATACTCAAAAATTCTTCATACAGTGGACTACCAGTAAAATTGTTAAAAATTTGGGGCCAAAAATTATTCAGACATTTTGACCTGACCATGTTTTGCGTTTGTGTTTTCTCTTAATTGCTAATGTGTCCTTTTTACACCACAGACTGAACAAAATTAAGCATTGCTTGGTAATTGGTCAACCTAAATTGTTATTATCTAATTGTGATATTAAATTTAACAGCTGACAGCTATTCGACCTAATTCATAACATACCTTTCTATCAAAGCTATCTGACATTATCAAGATTAATTTGTTCTGACACAGTTTAACACACACACACACACACACACACACACACACACACACACACACACACACACACACACATATATATATATATATATACCATTATATATATGTGTGTATGTATGTATGTATATGTGTGTGTGTGTGTGTGTGTGTGTGTGTGTGTGTGTGTGTGTATGTGTGTGTGTGTGTGTGTGTGTGTTTGTTGAAAATGGTTGAATGGTTTTGAAAAGGGTTTAATGGTTGAGTCTGGTGGGGAAAAAAGTGCTGGAAGTTTGTGTAACAATTGAGAAAATTAGATGATTTCCTTGTCTCCCATCTTGCTGTAAAAAAAAAATCAAGATGATGTTAGTTGTTCTTAAAACAAAATATTCTTTTAAAATATCTTTATATGATTTTAATTGCTATATACAGCCAAGAAGGCCAAAATCTCTGGGATACAACAGGCCAAGTTTATTTTTATAATCTCCATTTTATAGGGGGCGCCAGACATTTACCAAAGTTTACCCTGTTTGTGGAAAGTGACAGTTGACTTGCCTGTGGACAGGAAACAGACATTTCTTGCTTAAAAATAAAAGGCCAAGAGTCAAGTTGGCATAAATTAGCTGTGGAGCGCAAGACATATTTTGTTTCATTTGACCACATTAATATCCACTCAAACACCATGGAATTTGCATATATATTGGATGAGGCTGCAAAACTGTCCAATTATGACAAAGTATTTTTTAGCATCACTATTTGGTCAATTTATGCACAAAAGCTTAATCAGGATACTGTGTGCAGTTGCCATGGAAATTTTTTGGCAAATGAGGACTGTTGGCATTCTTGAAAAAGATTCAGTGGCATATTATCATATAACATTCCGACACTGAGCCAACCCAATACTGATGCAAATTAATTGCATAATAAATTTGAATTAATTTTTTTGTATTTAGGGACAAGACAGTGCCTCTGGGATTCTGCCAAGCGCCCACAATCCGGATTTGATTAAAAGTCTATTCTCCATCTGATATCCAATACACATTTAACCATGTCTGTTTGGTTTGCAGGTTTGATTAGTCTCCCATCCAGGCTTGTTGTCTATTTCTACATGATTCCATGCTTCATTGAGAAGGATTATTCTGCGCTTCCTTGAGGTTGAGGTGCTTTGTTTTGTCTTTTACAAAATGTAGATTAAAATGATGAAGATTGTGCATATGTTTTAGTTTTGCTTTTAGAGTTTAACAAAGTTAAATCACTAAAACACTGCATGCTCAAAGCTGATTTATACATTTATTTTAGAAAGGGTATATTTCATGTTGGCTTTTAAAAAATTTAGTTGATTCATCAAATTTGGAGAGGTAATTTAAGAGCAAAATGTCTCTACAAATAAAACCTGCACTATATACTGCACTGTACTGTGTGTGTGTATATATATATATACATACTGTGTGTGTGTATATATATATATACTGCAAGTCAAGGGAGCTTGGTGTAAAAATTTGTCAAATATACTAATGGATGTACTTCTTTTCTCCTGTCTGCTGTCAGTGGATTTTCCTTTCACTCATCAGCTCAATACAATTTGTGCCATTTGTAAGTGCCATATGTTGCTTACATTACTGCCTTGACGCTTCATTTCTCTGAAGAATCTTTCCATCTCACCCTGAACTGCCATTAGATGGCAGACCATTTAGAAAAATGATGCATGAGTATACACCAAATGCGGTGCAACGTGTATGTTAGGTAAGCATCTATTATATTTGTGTATGTATGCATACAAATATGTTAGTGTTATTTTAGCATCACTGTAGTTTTATTATTTTGAATTTCTAAATTTTATTTCAAGTAACATTTTTTAGAATATAGAATATTTTTGCAAGAGTGAAAAAGAGCAAAGACTTGGCAACCCTGATCGGCTAGGCCTTTTTGTCTCTTTTGTGGTGTTAGTATCCACTCTGATGTCTAATGGAATAAACACTTAAGCTTTGGCCCTTGTTGCATGTCAGAAGTGTGTCCTACACCAAGGCCCCATCAAAGTGTACTTCACAAGCCACTGAGTACTCATTAATTTCCTTCTCTCTTGTCGGTTGCAGTTGCACCCAAGCCACACTTTTGAGTTACGTGTCATCCTTTGGCTGTGTTCTACTGAGCCTCTAGAGTCGTCTATGAGAGGAAAAGGCTTTGGATTAACTACTGTGTAAATAGGAGTTGAAAAGCTGTTTTTGAAAGCTATTTATTTTATAACCATTCAAGATGTTGCAATATGGGTGGTTTGGCCTTTGGCCCATGATTTTTATGGTTGCATTTCTTATATGTCATTTAAATAGTATGACATTTATTTGATAGATTTTTTCCCCCCTCACTGAGCTGTGTTAAAATATCAGTTTTCTGATTAATCACAATCTTCATATGAACATCCATGAAGGTGATTATTAAAATCCCATGATCAGTCTTTTTACTCTTTTTTTGTTTTTAACTCTTATTTTTAGTGGATGCATGGAAGCATCTTTTCAAAAACTGATTCTGCTGATTCAAAAATGATAAATGATTATTTGAGTTGGCTCTTTGTAGTGAATTAAATGCATGCAGCTCATCCAGTGTAGTCTGTTTAACTAACAAATTACTCATGTGATTTTTTTTTAATCAAATACATGCAGCCAATCAGTGTAGCCCAATTCCTGAGACAAATTACTCTTATGAGCCAGTTCTTATTACTGAATCAAAATCACAGGCAATCAGTGTACTCTGATTCTTAAACAAACAACTCCTTTGAGCCAGTTGTTTTAGTGAATCAGATACATGCAGGTAACAATCCCTGCGTTCCATTCGGAAGGGCTCATCCCTATGCCCTTATCCCTTCAAATGGTTTACCCTCTGGAGTGAGAGCTTCGAAGGGTTGAAGGGTGTAGGGGACCAAACAACTGTTTCTTGAAGTGCCCTTCTGCATCATCATTACGTGCCCACATGCCATCATCATGCAAAGAATCTGTGCAAAGGATAATGGGAGCCCGAAATGTCCATGAGTTGTACCCTTCAAAATCCTTCATTTCGAGGGGCCCTTTGAAGTGGCCAGTTTTGAGCATTTCAGTTTGGAATGACCCTTCAATTTGGCGGCCATGATTGTTTTCACTCCAAAGTGCCCTTCGGAGGGCGACACATCCCATTTGGAATGCACCTTGTCTGTTTTTGATGATTTTTGTTTTTGTCGGCCATTTTTGTTTTGATTCAAAAAAGACAAGTATTTGAAGAGAGAAATTTTCCATTGGTAAGTGAAATGGTCATTCTAAAAATACATCAAAAAGTATGGGAATCAAACCAGAAATTGGAATGGATTCTCAGTGCTTGCTGATTGTATCGGACAATTTGGCGAATTTATTTTAAAATTATTATTTTATTTATTAAGCTTCTCAGTGTGTATTATTACTAGGCTAACAGTAAAACTAACCACTCTTGATATATCTGGTAAAAGTACAAAAAGCAAGAGTTTTTCTGTTCTATCCCTATCTGCACAGACTCATAGTTAGAATTAATAAAATTTCATTTGAGTCATATTTCCTCTCCACAGCACATTTATATTCAAGAGATATGATTTGCTGTTCCAGTCATAATGGACTTTGATTGTATTTTGCTGCTTGGAGTCACAAACACAAACCAAAGCGAACGGGGGCAGCACGTCTAGTTTCATTCAGAAAATTAAATCTTTCTGAACACAATACTAAAAGCAGTGTCTGCTCAGACCTTGTTTTTTTTGTAACGTGACATACAAAGTGGCTGTTTTAGCAGAAGGAAATGGCCTAGGTCCTCTCTTTTCAGATAAGAGAGGTAATTACAGTGGTTTGGACAAGGCCAGCGCTGTCGGGCGAATTCACAGCACAAAACTGGCAGATTAGAATACACACAAAGCGCCATTGGGATTTCAGATTACAGGTGGTCTCACACATAACCACATTATTTCAAGATGCATTGTTTCATCTAGTATTCTGACAGTGGACTCGGGTTTGGAAAGAGCCTGCTTGCATCCCATTTTTCTCTTATGTCATATGCTGTATCTTTTATCATTGCTTTTGGGTCTCAAAACCCTTTTTTATGCTAGGAAGCTGCTTCATCATCCCTTCTTAAAATCAGCTTTCTGGAGGCCACAATATTTATTAGCGTTTTAAAACACTAATACAACGTTTAAATTACATCCAGAACTCATTATTCTGACATATGGTGCATCAAAAGGAAATATCTGAAGCAGTTTCCTCAATGATAGAATGAGTACATTAAGCTCCAATTAAAACAGGAAGGCAGAATCTTGCACTGTAGCCATGACATCATTTGGAGTCGAGTGGCTCTGTACATCAGAAATCAACAAAACAGGCTTGGATTTACAGCCCATTTTAAAACAATTAAACTGGATTTATGGGGCCTTCAAATTGCTTGCAGCTTTTTAAAGATGTTTTAGCAGCGCCATAAAAAGCACTCTCGCAAATAACAAAAAGCAACTTTGGCAGGGAAACGCGGTATTAAACTTTTTACTGGCTTGTTACGGTAGTTTCCTCGCACCCTTTTGTTGTTTCATATTAAAAGAATAGTTTGCTCTTATGTCGTTCCAAAGCTGTTTGACTTTCTTTCTTCCGTGGAATATCCTGGCTGCTCGCTTGCATGTAATAAAAGTAAATGAATCACCATAAAAATGCACTTTATTCCATCCGATAGCTTTCAGAGAGGAAAACTTGAAATTTGATTCATTATTTACTGAGTTGATGATGTCTGATTTATGAATCTTTCTTTTCAGTCTGAGCTTTTAAATGAATCTTTAAAGTCGGTTCATAAAACTTGTCTGAATGATTCATTCACAAATGATTCTTTTATGATCTTACTGAATCAAAGATCCAGTTGCAGCAGTTGACGGCTCACTGGAGGGGAAGTTTCGCATTGAATAATAGTTACATTTCAATCTGTTTCTCACACAAAGCCATTATTTGGCTTGGAATATAACAAATGGATCATACACTTTTATTGGTGCTTTTTTTTTTGTCTTTTAAGAACTTGACAGTCTCACAAATTTATGTTTTGTGTTTCACAGAAGATTGCAAGTCATAGAAATCTGAAGCAATTTGAGGGTGAGTAAATAAAGACAAATTTCATTTTTTTATGATTTAAGTTAACTGTCCCTTGAATTTTTTTTTTTTTTTTTTTTGGCCTGGGTTGTAAATATTTCAAACTTGTTTGTCTGAATAGAAACTTTGCTTGTAGTTTAAAGCTGATTATATTTTAAAAACTACATTAATTTCTCATCACATTTTTCATAAGTGCAGAGTACCGAAATTACTTTTCAAACAACTTTGATTAGAAATGCTCCATCCATTTACGATAAATGAGAAGAAAGCAGACAGCACGTTCATCAAGTGCAAAGTAAAATAATGACTCTCTTTCTACAATAGATGAATTTATCATTGTCAAAGCACAATGTTGTTGACAGTCTGAAATGATGATTCGGATGAGAAACAGCAGACATTGACCCTATCTGTCACTGCACATTTATGCCATGCATGGTTGCATGCTTGTACTGCAGTTTTACAAGGCCATATGACGCAATGGAAGTGGAAATAATGGTTCTGTTTTTTGGGGGGGATTCAAATCTAACGTTGTTTGTCAGGGAAACTACCACCATCTGTGACATAAATTGCACTAACCTTTTCCTGAAAGCAATTCTCATACATTCATGATTCACAGTTAACAAAATCTGTGAATTTTGTGTTATATATCAGAAAAATATCTGCAGCAAAGTTTTCAAACAAGATAGATAGATAGACAGATAGACAGACAGACAGACAGACAGACAGACAGATAGACAGACAGATAGATAGATAGATAGATAGATAGATAGATAGATAGATAGATAGATAGATAGATAGATAGATAGATCTGTACAAAAACTGTACAGTAGGAGCTTCATGGAATGGCTTTCCATGGCCAAGCAGCTGCATGCAAGCCTCACATCAGACAGACAGACAGACAGACAGACAGACAGATAGATACATAGATAGATGTATCTAGTATTTTGTGTTCTTATTTGGATTCCTAACAAAAAGAAATGCTACTTTGAGATGCTTAGGAACAAGCAGTTTCATTGTTTCCCTTTGGAAAGACTTTGAAAGGTCAAGGAGAATAAGTCAATAAGATTACAATACAAGACAAGACTCTTCTGTTCATTTCATTCAATTGAAATCTTGTCTCCAGGTTCAGAAAACTGCTCCAGTAATCTGTGTTTAAATGTGTTCCAGTTGTCCGAACTATATCTGCGCCATTTCCCAGACGAAGACTTTATCAAAGGAGTAAAGGGAGGCTTTAAATTTCAAGCCAGAAAGTACAAAACACCTTGTAAATCAGCTACAGTGAAAGTCTAAAACCATCACCTATACGATATGCCAACTGAGGTAAGAGAAAACGCAGACTTCATAGTTGTTCTTTATAGCTATGCCTACTAATTATCAAGGGAAGGTTCGAGGATGGAGGGTGTTTCAGGGGAAATGGGCATATGGACTTTCTTTGCATCACTTGCCTCTCAATCAATTAGAATACTACTAAGAGAAAAAGTCCCCAGCACAGTACATTAGCCGCCAGTGATTTGAACATTTATCACTTCAGGACAACAGGCCACTGCACTTGCCTGCATAATGGTCCTTACCACTTTGGGGGCCAAGCACAATGCTCTGTGTGGACATAACTACCCCTGTGCTCATCTAGTACAAGCAGCAAAAACTTCTGACATTAAAGCCAATAAAACCCTGCCTATGTACCTTTTTTGCAGAGTAACCTTGAGTAGTGTCATTTAAGACAAATGTGAGCTGTTTAAATCTGTTTAGATTTATGTCTTATCTTGCAATGGACAATGGAAGCATGTTTCTGCTTTAGAGTAAAACTATTATTTTTTACTTTATTATTAAAGTAAAAAAAATCTCATATCTCTTATAGTCACAATTGCAACTTTCATAATTATGACTTCTTTTCACAAATGTACACATTGCAACTTTATCTTGCATTTGTGACTTTCTCACAACTGCGATTTTATATCCAGCTATTGCAAATATTTCTTACAATTGGAATGTTTTATGTCTTAAATTTGAGACTATATCTTATTGCAACTTAACTATATCTATTAGCAACTTTCTATCTCACTTTTGTGATTTTCTAACGATTATATTTTTAATATCTTACTTTTATAACTGTTTCTCCCAGTTGCGACTATATTTCACATTTGTGATTATTTCTCGAAGTTGCAGCTTTATATCTCACATTCGTGACTTTTTCTTACAATAAGTTTTAAAACTTACATTTACGTCTATTTCTCACATTTGCAACTTTCACAAGTGCAAATTTCAAATTTATTACTCTCTTGTGGGACATGATAATGGTTAGAAAAATTCAATTTCAATGTTTTTGTGTTCTCTCACAAAACCTTGTTCCCCAAGAAATTTTATGTCGCTTGCAGAGCTTTTGCGTTTTTGTGAGAAACTTTTGATGCTTTTTTCAATTTTAATACTTTTGAGAGCAAACGAAAGTTTCTCAGGGAAAATTTGCTGCTTTTTCGCAATTGCGACTTTATTTCTCATATTTGTCACCGTATTTCATAAAGTGGCTTCTTATCGCACAATTGTGACTATTTCTCTCAATAGTAACTTATTTCTCACAACTGTAGTTCAATTTCATTTTAGACTATTTTCTAATTTTCTTTTTTTTTTTTACTTTGAGACACCCCTAAATGTATTAAAAAACTGCAAGGTACTTTTACTTAAAACATAAAAGTAAGCAACAAAATACAGAATCACAAGCCTTTTCATGACTTTTCAGATAGCTGTCAGTCAAAGACTTCTCCTGGGTCTGCATCATTTGGGATTAACAAGCACCACAGCCTTATAATGTGTTATTCATAATGCTGAGAACTGACTAAAACACTTTGACTTGAAAAGCACCGAGTGGCTTTTAGCTCTGCAGGTCCACTCCTGCCCCAGTCTCCAGCTGTCTTAAAGTCTGCTGACGCAGCATGTGATTAACATATACATGAGAGGTGTTTCACACCTGAGCTTTTAAACAGCATTTCACTGTTCCGCATGCGTCCAAAGCTAATTTTCTATTAGTGTTGCAGCTTTAAAATTCACTGTGATGTTTCAGGATAAACAGAAACCTCATATGATGTATGCCAACGTACTCAAGGACCTTGTTGGATATCAGGACTGTCATGGAACTTTTTCAGCACTTAAAAGAGAGCTTCCTGGCAACCTCAAACATTTCCTTAAGTAGTAAAAGCTGCCTCCGTGAGACATTAAATTGCCATCTGGCTTAATCACCGATAGGTTTGATTCAAGTCAGTGTTACCAAAATGACATCTGGACCCAAAGCAGTTTCATACTGCGATAGTTACTTAAAGGGACAGTACACCCAAAAATGTTACATTTTTACCCTTTGGTCTTTCTAAACCACTATGCTGTTATTTTTGTCTGGGGAAGACAAAATTAGATATTTTGAAGACTCATTACACTGCTATTTTCCATTCGTATGTGTTTTGTATTCGTTTACAAAAAATAAATTACACAGGTTTAGAATGACATGAGGGTGTCTAAATAATGCAATAATTTTCTTTTTTTTTAGCAAACTACTGTATCCCTTTAAGATGACTAGCATATTTAAACAGTCTTGCCAGCAATCAGTCAGACCACAAACAAAGTCTATGATTTATCTGGTTTCACTACTTCCTCTGTATTTAACTGACTCTTAAATATATACTTCTGAACTTCATGTCACTGGATTCCATGGGTGAAAAAAACTGAACAAAACAGAAACTTTCTGGAATAAAAAAGTCAGTCCTCTTGCCATTCCCCCTCCGTCTACCTCATCTAAACTTTCTTTTCTCATCTCTCTCTCTCTCTTGAGTTGTGCAGCCTGTGCCAAAGATGAACTGAAGCATTAACAAGCTCAAATGCTGCTGGTGTGTTTCTCTCACACAAGCCCCAAGCTTACTGGGGCAATACAGCCAAACAAAACTTCTGCCATATTTCACAGCCCCTTGAGTTGTCGCAACCCCAGGCAGATCAATAGATTGGGTGACAAGATCACACATAGGTTAGTTAATGTGTGAGGTACCAAACTAACAACTCGGCCTGGAAGGTCATCTTCTATAGACATATATGGCTAAGTTTGGCCTTTGAATTGTTAGAAAGTGACTACTTTGGTTTGCCCTTTTGGTGAAGCATGCTGTTTTGTCCTCAATCTGTCTACAGATGGCTTGCCAACAAACCAAAAATAATTACAGAAGAAACCTATTCTTAGAAGTTCAGTGAGAGACATTTGTTCCTTGGTATGGAAAAATGTACAGGTTTAAATAACTAGATTTGTAAATAGTTTATGGGAAATCATTTTCATTACTATGGCATATTTCCAGTTCGCATAAGTGCAGTCAGTCAGGATGCATTAATGACATCTGCTGGTGTGGTTCTTTAACTTCTCTCTGATCAGACGGATATGCAGAGTATGCAGATGTTCAAAAGTTATTAGATCAGTGATTCTTAACCAGGCTAAAAGGCCTCAGTAAATGTTTAAGGGGGCCACGAAATGATTTAAAAATAGAAAAGGCTGCCTTGGCATTAGATTAAAAATGATATGCTGAGACCAAACTGGTGCAAACTCAAAGGCTATGATAATAAAATGCATTTGTTGTATTAAGTTATATTAAGTTATTAATATAATGCATATAAATAAATAAAGGTTAATGCAACATTTTGTCTCTTGATTGGGATTGTTTTTCTTTCAATTCAAAGATATAAACTTACAACTGAGGAAAAAAGTCAGATTAGTGTAAACTCAGAATTTTAAGGAACAAAATCTGAATTCTGACTTTTTTCCCATACTAATGTGAACCCACATCAGTAATTTCAAGCTTGGACTGCCATTACAGCATTTATTTCACATTAAACACTAATGTATGTTTCCTGTTGAATTATTTATGTAAATATACGTTTGTAATGCTACAATATTAAATATTATGGAAACAAAATATTCACAAGATCTAACCTGAATGTCATAGACTCTTAGTTACATTAAATGAGAAATAAAACATTTATGTTCATAATTTCAAAATGAGTTCAATGACTTTTGGAAGTCGAAGAATCCGCGTTTTCTCGGTCCATGATCGTTCGGTGCGGGTTTCTCTCACTATTGTCAAATGCAAAATCCGAAATGGAGCAAGAGCAGAGCGTGATTACAGAGCGCTTTTAGCAGGGAGAGGAAATCACTCCCTTCCACTAACATTTGCTGATCCAGTCCTGGTTTCAGTCTGTATTTTGTTTGGAAAATAAGTTGCACCATAATAATTACTTTTATAGAACTGTTGTACATTTCGTTTATGTTGTAGTAGTACTGAATATCAAAACGGTTGTGTTTGAAAACAAATATAATCAGTACATCAACACAGTGTGATAATGATGCTGTTTTAAAAGACTGTTGGACCAGAAATAAAAAATACAGTTAAACCCCTTATATTAAAAACATGAGCCGTCAAATTATTCCCTTGCATAAACACGCATAACAGACGGAGGAGTTCCCGAAATCATCCTCCATGTCTCCTTAGTGCGCAGCCCACTGTGATTCTTTTCTCCTGCTGCTGCAGCTCACGGCTGTTCAAACATTTGCGAGCTCTTTCTCCTCAGAGCGTCTCACCAAGAATGTCAGGCGTCTGTGTCTAGGTTTTGTTTAAAGTCTGAATCTATTCTCTTTAAGTCCGAGCTCGGTTATCAAGGAGACCAAATAGGTATTTCTCATTGCGAATATCCTCTGAGTAAAGTCAACATCTGAGTCTTCTGTCTCCGCGCTCGCCTTCAATCAATCTCGCGCTCCGCGGGCACGGGACTATCAGCGGTCCGCAATCTCCTCAGTGGGAATGGATACGGCGTCTTTGCTCTCTTTTATTCGTGACTGGACCCCAAAATAGACAAGTTTGGTCGATTTATGCTTCTGTTTGTTTTGACCGTCTTTTCCAGTTATTTGACTGCGTTTTCTTGCTTGTACTAGACTGCAAACTTGTGTTTGGACAGGCACAGAAAGGGGTAATGATGGAAAAAGACGGAATGGTTGTGCTGTTAGTTTTCTTAAATGTGCTTTTCATCCATACGGATGCGTTCAGAAGAGATCCCGCAGAGAGACAGTCGAGGTCCGAGGGTGGTTTCTGCCGGATCTTGCGGACGCAGACGCGGGGCGCTCGGAGAGACGGACAGAGCGAGTTTCGCCTCAGAGTTGAAGGAGACCCAGAAACTTACCAACCCGGGAGCACTTACAGAGGTTAGAGGTCACAAAACGTTGCTGTTTGACCGATTTGAGAGGCTTTTAATGCTTGCTTGGGCAAAAACAACATGTGCGGGGTTTGTAAACATTGGTGCGTAAAGCGTCATCTTTAGTGCATCTTCTACACTTAAACCAGCCTATATTAAAAAGCGTTTTATATGGTGAATATGAGTACTTATTGGAAAGAATTTCAAAAAACGTATATTTTGTAGCACTTAAACCTTTTACCAAAGAGGTCGTTTGAATTATGGAGACTGGGAGTTTAGTAACACATTTTGCTTGACTTTTTTTTGGTTGGATACCTCAAATTTCAATATAATATTCACATATTTGTCTTCTTAAAGTAGGTTAAAAGTAGAATTTATAACTTAACAGTGTAAATTAGTCTCAAGTATAAAGAGTGCTGTTACACTGCTATACTGTAACACAAAAAGAGATGTTATATTGGATATCTTGGATGGATATGTTCGGCATGAATTATTATGATAATCACGTTCATGATTGTATTCTCACTACCATTCTGTTTAAAACATTTTTATTCAAAATTGAATAACAATTCTAGAAATATGTTTAACTCTAAGCGAACAACTTTAACAAGCTTTGTAAATGTATTCTGTACTTGTACAGTCTTTTATAAAAGTGTAGTATAGTATAATAGTATAGTATAATAGTATTTTTTTATTTTTTTAAAAGTGTAGTATAGTATAAAAGTGTTACAACCTCCATGTCTGGTCAGCCCTTCTATTTATAGTTTTTTTTTTTTTTTTTAAATGTAGAATTAATATTGTTGTATGTCAAATGATACCTGCTGATTCGGTTGAAATTAGTTCTGCAATTTAACATCCGTTATAATTGGGTTTTCAATCATAATAATATGAAATTATACTTTCAAAATGTGTTTTTGTCCTTTAAATCCTGTTTTCCCACAGCTTTTACAGTCACCTTAGAAGAATCATGGTCATTGCTAACCGGTTAAACTGTTACAAACCACTGTTACTAACCAGTCCTACCTACGCGAGTAAGAATTTGTTAAAAAACATTAGAACAACTGTTATTTTTCCGTATAACCTGGGTTATATTTGAATGTTGGCAGGATAATATACTTGTCAGGATCATTTTAATGTCAAAACGCGCCATAACCTGATATTCACTGCAATTTGGATTCGTGTAAGTGGCCTTCATTAGCAGCAGATGCCTTTTTATGAGGGTGTTATGCCCGGCGTGTTTGTACATGCATATGTATTCAACGCTCCATGTGAAAAGCACTTGCACAACCCACACGCTTACACGCAAACGTACGTGCTAAATGTGAGAGCAGTTTGCGACTTGCCCTGGCACACTGTTGAGATCTGACCTGCTGTTAAGCTCATTTCTGGTACCTCTGACCTATATTTTGTTCTTTCTCTCTTTCTGTCTCTCTATCTAGTGAGTTTGTATGCCTCCAGCCCATCTTACTTTCGTGGCTTTACCCTCATTGCTCTGAAGGAAGGAAGGGAGGGCGTCACTCCTGATGATTACGCCGGTACATTCAAGGTGAGGGATTGCAGTGACCCCGTATAACTGCCTTGAACTATGGCAGTCAAAGATGAGTCTAATTGCAGCCTCTGCGAAATGATTTGCAGTTTATGTTGGGTTGGTTAGATGTGTCTATGTTTAGATGTGGGTTGTTTAGGAAGAAAAATTATCATGAATAATAAAAAAAAAACAAGAATGTGGTCATACCCCTTTTTTGGCCCAAAATGATGGGACTAAAGTGGTGCATCAACACTTTTATTGGCCAGATCAAAAAAACAAACAAACAAACAAAAAACTAACATATAAAGAGGAAAGCTATGGAATTAATAATCATTGTATTCTTTTCGGTTTTATACATTTTTTTTTGTATATATATTTTTTTATAATCTATCTATCTATATATCTGTCTGTCTGTCTATCTATGTATATGTATGTGCTTGGTGCATGGACACTTTTACTTAGATTTTATGTTGTCAAAAAAATACATATTGACTTTAAAAAGTGTCTTTCAAATGCATGTTTCTTGGTATTTTTCAGTCTTGAGTATCATGGTTTTCTTTAGACTTTTGGGAGACAAAATGTTCTAAAATATTTATATTACTATACTATATATAGGCATATATATATATATAGAGAGAGAGAAATAATTATTGTATTTATTTATTTTTGTTTATTCTTTTTTTCCCCAAATTATGCATTTTGAGATAATATTCCAGGGTTAATTGGAGCATCAAGTCTTTTATTGGTGGTTTATGTTTTCTTAAGTTAAAAAAAAAACACTAACATATAATGAGGAAAGTCATGGAATTATAAGTAAAGGTCAAAGGAAATCACCCCGGTTAGATAAAAATAGCTGTTGTGGATGTCAGCATCAGAGGGTTAAGTGTTTAGGGATTTCAGATCCATCTTTTGCCAGCGAGCAGAGCTGTGTGAAGTAGTCTCAGACATGCTGCTCCTCATTGGTAACACACTGACCGTCTCAGAGCCGTGTCCTTTCTGAAAGACAGGACCCCTATCATTTAGTGCTCTCCACATCAAGCCGCAGTGCTTCCCAGACTGAAGCAGGAAGGCTGTTAGCGCGCCATCTCTCCCCCCAGATCTCATTAGCTGTGGTTGCCGCTCAGCACTCCTTACCGCTGTGTTTTTCAGCGCTCAGATTGCCTGGCGGATGTTAGCAGACGTCCTCTGTTGAGGTCTTTAACTGGGGATTCTCTTCTTGACAGACTAAATTGAATGAAAAAAAAAAAACACAATAAAGGCAACTGCAAAAGGACAAGAGACCATCATAAAAAGCCATGGTTTGTCATAAACGTTTAAGGAGCAATGATGAAAAATAATGTTTGAGATGTTGAAAATGAAAATTCTTTTTAAAGGGTAGTTCAAAACACAAGTGCAGAGTTTTTAGAAATGTAATCTTTGTTTTAATTAGGTTTCATACATTTAAAAAAAATTTTTTTTGTGTTGTTCATGTTTTTGTTTTTTGCACTTGAAGCATGTATTTGACTTAAGGTTTTTATATATATACTGTGTGTGTGTGTGTGTGTGTATATATATATATAGTAACTTGATATTTTCAAACCTGCTTTATAGAATTTTTTACAAATATGACCATGAAATATTATAAAACATTCAATTGACATTGATATAAAAAAAATTATTAATGAGAAATAAGTTCTGTATTTTACCGAAGACCTTTTTAGACTTTTGTATAAAGTATTTTTAAATGGAATAGATCAGGATTAAAAAAATGAGCAGCATCTCATGAGCCCTTCTTTATATATATATATATATCTTATATATATCTTTTATATATATATATATATATATATATATATATATATATATATATATATATATATATATATATATACAATATATTGTGTGATATAATGTCTGAGAGAAACATTAACGTGTCCTCTGTAGTATAATGACACAATTTATAACATGGGAATCTATTTTTACAAGCCCAAGTTTAGCAGGGAGCTTGACCTATTTATTAGGTTGCTCTTGTGTAATGTAATTTTTGCCCATTGAAAATGATTGCTAACACATTTGCCCTGTGAAGCTTTAAATCTTTGAGAAATTCAGTTCAGTAATTTGATCAATGACCCTGACCGTGACTTGTATTATCTGCTAAATAAAACCTATCTAGATGTTTGCTGCATTACGTTTTGATACATTGAAGATGTTAAACTCAGAAAAGTTTGCAGACATAACCTCATTCCGAGTTGTTTGCTACCCGTGTCTGTTTACCGTGCCTTTCAAAATATTCATATTCATCAGTCATCATGACAGTTCATATACAAAGCTGTTGCACTTCTTATGCTAGCACGAATTGACAAACAACTCTCAGGCTAAACCGGCATGGCTGAAATAAACATCGCGACATCTCGCCATTCGTTTCACTTAATTTCTATATGTAAAAGGTTGAAGATGAAACATCCCCAATTCCTTCAGGAGATGCAGTTATTCACTCAAGCCACGGAGTTTTGTGCGTGCGAGAGAGACAAACTGACAGAGGGAGAGTTTAAGAGAGCAAACAGAAAACGGCTTTCACTGTCCCTCAGGAGATGGGCCACACAGCCTCGCAGGAGCCACAATTAAAACAAACACGCCTCTCCTCTCCTCTGTTTTGTACAACTTTCCCCCAGCTGGTTCGCAGCATTTTTCAGGCAGCCACTTACAGCCCCTTTTTACCCAGGAAACAATGCACCGGGCTGCTTGGCCCCCATGGCCTCTTTTAAAATAAACACTTGGAGAGCGACTGTTGCACAGTCAAACGGCTCAAGCATATCTTTACAAAGTTTAGCCTAGTTTCCCCATCAATTCAGAAGTTTGCGGTTCACTGTTTTGTTTTTAGTCTGAACAAGGGTGCGACAAGGTTGCTTGAGATGCCAAAATTGCAGCTTTTACTTTCTTTGCAGAAATGAAGGACAGAACCAGAGGATACTGTGTGCAGCTTTGGGTTTGCATGACGGTATGTGTGTGTGAAAGAGTGGGATGTGGAAATGGAGAGAACAAGAGAGAGTGAGAAAGAGGCAGGAAGAACTTAATGCACCACGCGCATGGATTTTACTCTTCGATGGACATTTGCCACTGATTTCGTTTTGAAACATGCAAACAAAATTGTACTCCTCCATCCCCACTGGAATTTTCCATCAGTTGGACAATGTGATTTTATCAACAGTAGCAGTAATGCACATCTGGCATTTATATTACATGAAACTTTATATATATATATATATATATATATATATATATATATATATATATATATATATATATATATATATATATTAATATTAACCCCCCCCCCCCTTTTTTTTCCTATAAATTCTAGGGTGAATTTACTAAATGATTTTGCATGAGGTATTTCAGTGCAATAACCTGTATCTTATTTACTGAGCACTCAAAATCCCAATCAACCAGACAGTAAGTGTTTAAATTTACTGTCATTCGTTTTAGCAAAAACACACTACTATTCTCTTTAAATTGGGCTTTTATATCACTTTTTTTTCCCATAAGACTCTGCTATTTGCATGGCGCAATTAACTTTGCAATATTACCGCCTGAGGAAAGCAAGTGATTAAACAATGTTATTAAAAACTGAAGTTTAAATTACATTTTTAGTTATAATGGAAGCAGTAATTAATCAAATGATGACCAAATGATGAAGAAGAGCGTTATAATCATACATTTAATCAGCATTTTAAAAAGCCTGTTATTCATGCGTGTGGATTACAGAGGTGCATTTGTCTCAATTACTGACTTTTTTTTTGTTTTTTTCCAAAAGTTGCAAAAAATGTTGAAGATCCTAGTGTGTCAAACAGTTGCCTCATGGTTTACATGAGCTCTGAGTTTAAGTAGCACAGAACCGTCAGTTACAAATATGTGTCCTCTCCACTGAAAGATGTTAAAATGGCTTATATATACAGTTAGTCATCTTGGCCCAGAAAATGAAATTTGATTCTACATCACTGAGCTCATTTACGGTACTAGTTTACGGTTTAGTTGGAAACTGTTGCGTAATTGGGCTAAAAAAATGTAATGAATTAAATTCTTGGAATTTCGTATGCCATTTGTTTTTATTTTATTTCCAAGGCTCTCCAAAAAATGAAAATGATTTACTCATCCTTGTGATGTTTCAAATGTGTATGCTTTTATTCTGGCATATAAAGTTTTTCATATAAATCTTCTCTATAAACTGGCATTTTATAGTGACCACAGTTTGTGTAATTTAAGTCCTGGTGAGCAAAAAAGGTGGTTCTTTTAAAAACATTAAATAATCTTACTGAACCCAGTTCCCTGTTCCACAGCTCATTGATGAAAGTGACACACAGTTCATGACCAACTGCCCCCCGGCCGTCACAGAGAGCATTCCCAGAAGACGCACAAGGATACAGGTGTTCTGGACAGCGCCACCTTCTGGCAGTGGTTGCATCACTCTCAAGTGAGTTATTGTATGACTTTTCACTATTGTTCTGGTCTTGGATAGCAATAATTGAATGAGAATCCAGGGGTTTAGGCCAAAAATATGAAATTGTGTGGTGCTGAACTGATAGATTGTTGAATAAATAGAAAAGAAAACAGAACAGGGGTACAGTCTGGGTGTAATACAATACTGAGTCTGGGTCTAATACAATACTGAGTCTGAGCACTCGTCTCATTTAGTGTGCGTTTTATCAGTCACCTTCTCGGAAAGTACTGAAAAAGGAAAACAAAGTCTTTTTCGATCCTATTTGAAGCTGAGTAAACAGAAATAAGTTTAGGACCATCGATAGAAGAAGTGATTATAATTGATTGATGTTGGGCGGTTATTGTATATTAATCTTGAGCCATTGAAATTGCCCTTGAGTCTTCCCATCATCTATTGGAGGCTGTAAATCAAAGATGATTAAGAAACCTTGAAAGCTTTAAAATATTCTGAGCATCCAAACAACATCCTCACACTTGAGTTTCCTTTACATACAGCAGGCGCACAAGCACACAGCAGTGGTCTTCAACCAAATAAAATCTGAATTATCTGTTGGTGTTGTGGTGTCAGTGTTTCCACTTAACCCCCTCATGTTTTCATGCTGTCTTTGTGTCTTTACCTCTCTTTCTCCCACTCCTCTTGAGGTTACAAACAACTTTAAGTGTGTTTGATGCATTAAAGACATCTGAAAGTCTCTCTTTTTGCTCCAGTTGGACACGGTGTGATGCGAATGTGCATTTTTCCACATTATAGGTGCCTACCCTCAAAATCTGCTTTCCAACAACTTGCACTTTCTGAAAGCCTCTGTATGCCACTGTGTTGGCCTGTTTACACTTGTTGTGAACCAGTGAGGTCTATAATACCAGGAGAAAGCTCTCTGTTAGCATTCTCATTTATTTTAATGGGAAGGATGCCATTTGAATCCTGCCAGTTTTGCTAATGGACTCCGGACCTTTTTTTAAGCCAACCACCTGTGCCCTTAAAGAGCTTCAAATATTGTAGACATAACTTCAGCACAATTGCAAATGTGATATTGATTTTATACAACTTTAGTTCAATAAACAAAGAATATTAACTGACTTACATTTTAGACACATTATTGATAGTTCATCCATCCTAAATCCATCCTAAATTCTATGTGATATTAGTAATTTTCAATACTATTTAGGGCAGATAGGCTGGATAGTATGCACATTGGGACGCAGGGAAAGTCACTTGCTTCATTTATGAATCAGCCGTTTGAACGAATCGGTTGAATCAATGATTCATTAAGACAGTGATTTGCCACCACCTACTGGTGGTTTAATTTCATATTTAAAAGTATCATTGCATTTTTACAACATTTCATATTTGTATGTCAAAAAAGTAAAACATTAATCTAATAGCATTATTTATGCATTTGCAATTTTGAGTAAATGAATTTATGGAACCTCTTATCTTCATTAAACAGTCTGAGTAAATACATCTAAATGGCACTTTTGATGCAGCTTCTGTGTTTCATCTGCAGTGGAAATATGTTTTTTGTTGATACTGATTTCATTTGAATAGTAACAACCATATACTGTCTTATTATTCTAACTTAATGTATTGATCAAATTTAAGAATTTGACGTAAATGGTGACACATTTAATCAGGTTAGGAAAATATTGTCCTTCATAAAGTTAAAAAGTGTAACAGCAATCAATTTAAGGCAAATATCACAAAATGCTGATTAAAGTAATAACTGATGGAATACTGATAAAACTATTGCTTCAGAATAAATTAAATTTGCATTCAAAAAAAAAACAAAAAAAACTTTTTTCCCCTGGACAAGTAACTTTTTTACTCGGACAAGTGAATGACTGATTTACTTGTCCAAAGGACAAGCACATGTCAAAGCTTAATGTCAAGCCCTGAAATGTGATGCAACTGCTTAAATGAGCCCCTGGTTGTCTTTTTTTTTTACTTTACTTAGTAAAGCAGATTTAAATTTGCTTGTGTAGCAGCTGTGAAATGAAATTGATGTTGAGACAATTAAAACCTTTACAGTGTGAGTATTTATGAGCTAGTGTCCATCTATCATTCTCTACTGTTCTTTATCACATACTTACTCATTCATCCCTTTTGTCCTGTCTCTGTCTTCTTAAAAAGGATAGCAATCTCTCCTCCACCTCACTCAGAACCCATATCACCTACCCAGGCCTCGTCACCGTCCATCTGCAAACTTGAGGAGTTATTATTGTAGATTTTAATTTGTTTTATTAGGGCAGGGATGTCTGTTTTTTTTCTTCTTTCCAATAAACATTTTCAGGGAAGCATCTACTGTGCCAACGTGTTGGATCTGCTGTCTCTTCGCCTTGGCGTGTCAGAACCGTGGAGACATTGCACCTTCTAGCACTGGGCAGAATGCCAGCGCTCAGGCTCTGAAACACAACTGCCAACGGTGCCCAATGAACATCAAATAAAAGTGCAATTACATCTGGAATCCCTCCAGCACTTTTCTAGTGAAATGTCAAACAGACCAGGGATTGGAAGAAAGTTTTGATCTGGATTTTGTTTCCTTTGATTCTCTGGTGCCATCAAGCTGTGGAAGGCAGATAAGATGCGGTAAACGTGATGCTTTTGTTGACCAGCTTTGGGACTCTGGAGATAAATGACTTTCAGGTGCTCAGATGAGACGATCAAGACCAAATACCAACAGAGGAGATGTCTTAAGAAGTTTTAAGAAGAATCGATCTTGTGCAGTCTTGAGCAGTCATACTTTGTCGGCCACTGTTAAGGGCCTTTCGTGTAACCTTTAAACTTTTTCTACAAGTCACATCACTTTCACACCAAACGCACATACAGTACTGTATGTTCATAGACCCTTTGGAATACAGGCATAAGCTGTGATCTGTCGTATAGCTATTAGAGATGTCCCGAGCTGATTCATAGGATCGGGATCGTTTTGCTGACGGATCATCAGTCATCAAAGCTCAGTAAATATTGGTCACAGTTGCGGAGATTTACTTCACATTTCCCCAAGGTGATTAATCACTAAAAACTCCCACAGATCATGTTTTCAGATTATTTTACAGTAAGTCTTATTTTGACATAACAAAGTGGTTATATCTAAGTGTGCAAGTTGTTATTTATTTAATAATCACTTAGTATTTTTTCTTAAATTAACGCCTTTCCATTAACACCATTATATTGCTCATTCAGACTGATTCGCGTACACGGAATGCGCAAGAACACAAGAGGCGGAATTTATCACATGAACAATCACAGCAAAACATAACCAGTCATATCAAATCATATCGCGATGAAGGCATTGCCTCCTCTCACATGATTTTACCCCCCACTAAACCCACTTCACACTTTAGGGGGTCTGTTAAAACTCAGTGGGCTCAGGAGAGGCGAGACAGATGCATACTTCCACTGTAACTTTACCTGCTGGGGTAACTGTAGGACAGTGTTTCTTTAGAAAAATTTGTGATTTATACATTTTTAATGTTATATTTTGTAATATTGCCATTGTTTTATTTTTGTACTATGTTTTTTTCTCATCCATTATTATATATACAGTATATAATTTTACATAAAATCTATTAAAACAAATTTGTTTAATAATATATTATTTATTATTGAATATACATATTTTCATTAAATTTCATGTTATATTTTAGTTAATGGATTAATATTTACAGTTCCTTTTAAAAATTCTGCATAAGAGTCAGGTTCAACCATTTTATATTTGTGAAACAATTGCATACAAATGTTAATATATAGGGCTAAACATCTTCATTTGACACTCTAACTCTAGCACTTAAAAAAAACTGTTTTCTATTCTAACTACTTTTTATATTTAAAAAGACAAAAGTGTCTCTAGCATTAGCATTCCCCATTGTTTTTTTTTTTCTATTCTATCCACTTGTTTATTTTTATTTATTAAAAAAACGTTGCTACATATACTGCATTAGGCTGACCGAGAGTTGTCACAACACTTACATATTGTTGCTCTTTTGTTGGTTTTGATTGCTTCTATTGTCCTCATTTGTAAGTCGCTTTGGATAAAAGTATCTACTAAATGTAAATTAATTTCATTCAAACCTGCAGTAATTAAATCATTTATAATAATTATTTAGTACAAATACACCTGTAGACTTGACTCCACATGTTTTACTTTATTTTTGCTGCTAAAATGTATTTTGCACATTGTTTGTTTTGAAAGGTCCTTGAAGAGAAACTGCAATCAAACATTTTCTGTCAAACAGTACGCTACTCTGCAGTAATTCAATAATACAATAATACTTTTGATTTGATCCCACTTTATTTACTTTATTTTAGCTTTGGGTAGCAATTCGTTTTGTTTCTTTTGCATTGTGTTTGCAGTGAAAGGCCCGTGAAGAGGAACAGCATTCAAGGTTCTTTTCTGTGTCAAATAGGGTGCTACTCAATTTCTCAAAATGCACTTTGCAAAGCACAGATGAGCCAAAAATGTGTCATATTGTAGACACCTTCACATTTTGATAAGGCCAGCACCAGATTCTCTTGTAAGCCACCCACATAAAACATGTGGGATTATTCTCAAGAGGGTCTGGCGTTATGGTCAGAGCTACCGCATGCCACATCCTTGACTGACAGCAATGGGGCTCTAGTGGGACAGTTGCAGGACGTACCATTGATATTCCACATGGGTCGAACTAAGCCGAGTGTGGCTAGGTCTCTGGGGTACTCCATCAGCGGCAGGTTTAAACGAGATTCAAACCTCCACCACCCCCTAAACATAGATGGTGCTCTTGAATACATTTGCTTTTTCTCCAATGCTTGCTAAACATATTGGCATCAGTTGATGTCTCTATACGGCTTCATTTGAAAAGGCGAGCTGTTTGAAACATTCAGGATGCTTACTGGAGTCATTGAAATATGCTCTCAGATAGTAGCATTATGCAAATGCAGCATTATGCATGGAAGCCTTTGTTAAAAAGATGCATCATCTGTTCCCACTACAATACAATTTTGAATGCGATAATGGTGGTACAGTAAATGTAAAAGCGCACTTTCTTAGAACTATATCTAAAAGACAGATAAAAGGCAGAAAATGTTGGATGAACATTGTAATGTCTTCATTACAGGGCCAGTGTTGTGCAGCGAAAAATCATTTTCTTCCAAGATGAGGGCTCACTTACCAAAAGACTCTGTGAGAAAGGTAATTTTAAAGCTGGGTTTCTCATGCAAATCCCTCTGATGACATTTATACATCTACAGAATCTGTTTTTCTTTTTTTGTTTTCCTGGCATGCTCAGTGAACAGACCTCTTTTCCTGTCATCTGCTTCTGATATTGCTAAATAAAAATTATACCTTGTAAATTGTTATGTTTATGCATGCCACATCAATTTGTGTATGTTTAATGTTTGTATAGACTAGAGTGTGTGTGGAAGGAGGCAGTTAAATGCACGTATGCAGTATTATGTGACAAGAAAAGGAGAAACGTAGATTCTCAGCAGTTGGTTGAAAATAAGGGTGTAAAATGGAAATAATGGATACAATGCAATTGAAGATAAATAACTATAATCTTCTGATCGTTGTGCATTGCAGATCCAGCTGCGACGACTGAAAAACCTATTCAAGAGTGCTGTGCTTGTGGAACTGCGAAGTATAGAGTCACTTTCTATGGAAACTGGTCTGAGAAGGTGCATCCCAAAGACTACCCAAGTAAGAACAAAGCTTTTGTGACAAAAAAGGACAGTAATCACATCAGTATTGTTATTGTTAATTAAAACTAAAACAATTTAAAACAGTTTTCATTTACTGAAATAAAGCTGAAATAAAGTATAAATATTAGATGAAGAACTTAAGCTTAAAAATCAGAAAGGCTGTTAACTGAAATAAGTTTAAATTGAAGTTCTAAAATGACTAAAGCTAAAACTAAAATGAATATAAATTAAATCTAAACAAAGATAAAAAAACTGATAAAAATGACAAAAGCAAATGCAGTAACAAATTTACTAAAATAAAAAAATGGTCAAATCAATAATTCAACACAGATTAACATGATTAAATATTATATAAAAATATTATATTATTCTAATATAATATTATCACATTGTGAGGTACATTGTCCTAGGGTTGTGCGGTATCCTGCCTATAAAACACATTTATAGCTGTATGATACATTTATGATGATTTACAAATTTGACATTCATTACAGTTTAATTTTGTAATTTATCTGTACTATAAATCCAGTCAAATGTAGATGCTGAGAATTTAGTGATTAAAAAGTTTGCCGTTGTATTAGTTGTAATAATGTGACAGAATATTATTTAATATATAGTTACTTCTATATGTAAATATTTTTAATATATAGTTACTAATATTAGTAGTTAACAATAAAGTACAATAAAGTATGAAATATCAGATTTTGTTCAGAAGAACACCAGACAACATCTGCTTTTTATTATTATTATTTATTTTTTTATTTATTTTTTACACAGAAATGTAAGTATATGAAATGAAATGTAAGATATTTGCTATATTCCATGCATTTTCCATGTTCTCTTTCAGTTTGATATACGTGTTTGAAACCATCCATCATCTTTATAAGTGTAATGTGGCAAAGTTTTACAAACTCTTTATATATCAGGGCTCCAGACATTTGAGAGCAGTGGCACCAGCGCCACCAAGTTCTA
The DNA here is from genome assembly GCF_018340385.1 of Cyprinus carpio. Taxonomy (NCBI): domain Eukaryota; kingdom Metazoa; phylum Chordata; class Actinopteri; order Cypriniformes; family Cyprinidae; genus Cyprinus; species Cyprinus carpio. Next base: position 11,205,776 of record NC_056621.1, read on the forward strand.
CAGATGGTGGCGCCAGGAGCAGATTTGGTAGCGTTGGGGGTGGTGTGTGCGGGTATTTAAAATAAAGATCATTTCATCATAAAATTACTATTGTTTTGCATTAATAAGTGCAGTTACTAATAACATTTCATGTTCATTTCTTGTTTATTGTTTATACAGATTTGACAGTAAAGCACTAAGCTTGAGTTAAGATGCATACAAAATGTACTTTTATTATTGTTTTTAATTGGTGCAAAATCTACTTTTTATATACAGAAAATGTATATATTCCACTCTTATTAAATTTACCATGGTTACAGTTAACGTTACCGCTTCTGGTTTCCTGACGTATGTCAGCACTGTTTATAACAGAGATTTCTGTGCAGCATTTGAATGCTTCTCAGTAAATCTCTCAGCAACCTTATCACTGTGCGGCGAATTCAAATGCTTCTCACTGGATCTTACAGCACTGTTGCATCTGTGCAGTAACAGTGTCGTGAAATCAACTTTGGCTCCCGAGTAAAGCTGTTCTGAGTTCAGACAAGTTTGTTTGTGTCACGGTCCGAGCTGAGAAACAGTCTGTTGCATTTGAGAAACATCAAACGGCAAACAAAACGAAAGCGAAGCTAATACGCGCTACGTTTCAGCTGCACAGCACGGTTTAGTTTCGCTTTCGTTTGCCGTTTGATGTTTCTCATAATGCAACAAAATGGCATCGCTTATGAGTTGGGCAATTTGGTATACAGAAAAGCCCTGTATATATATATATATATATATATATATATATATATATATATATATATATATATATATATATATATATTTGTTATTATTATTATTAAATCATAGATCAGCACCCTTGGTAAATATGATCAAAGGAGGCTGTGAAAATTAATCTGAATTGTTAATCCTTTAGATCTTTTATTTAAAAAAATTCACAAAAATCTAACCTTTCATAGGATAATAAGAATTTAAAATGGGGGGAAATATCATTATGAAATAAATGTTTTTCTCTAATACACATTGGCCACAATTAACGGCACCCTTTTATTCAATACTTTTTGAAACCTCCATTTGCCAGTTTAACAGGTCTAAATTTTCTTCTATAATGCCTGATGAGGTCAGAGATCACATGACAAGAGAACAGAGACCATTCCTTCATCCATAATCACTCCAGACCCTTTAGATTCCCAGCTCCATGATGGTGCTTCTCCTCTTCAGTTCATCACACTCATTTTCTACAGGGTTCAGGTCAGAGGACTGGAATGGCCATAGCAGAAGCTTGGTTTTGTGCTCAGTGACCCATTTTTGTGTTGTTTTTGAGGTTTGTGTTTGGATTATTGTACGGTTGGAAGATCCAAAAACAGCCCATTATAAGATTTCTAACAGAGTCAGTCACTTATCGATTTTTTTATCTGTTGGTATTTGATGGAATCAAAGATGCCATGTATCTAAACAAGATGTCCAGGACCTCCAGCAGAAATATAGGCCCACAACATCAAAAATACAGCAGTACATTTCATTGTACACATGGGGTACTTTTTATCCCTGTGTTCACCAAACCCATTGGGCGTGTTTGCTGCTAAAAAGCTCATTTTTTAGTTTCATCTGACCATAGAAGCCAGTCCCATTTGAAGTTCCAGTCATGTCTGATAACTGAATATGCTGGAGTTTGTTTTTGGATGAGCTAGGAGAATTTTTCTTGAAACCCTCCCATACAACATGTGATGATGTAGGAGCTGTTTGACAATTATTTTTAAGGTTTTCTGACCCCGAGACTCAACTATTTTCCACAATTCTCCAGCTGCGATCCCTTGAGAGTCTTTAGCCACTCAAACTCTCCTCCTCACCGTGCATTAGGACGATAATTGGAGATAGTTCCTTTTTATGGCAGTTTCGTAACATTTTATGTTGATTGGAAATTCTTAATTATTGCACTGATGGTGGAAATGGAAATTTTCACTGCTCTAGCTCTTTACTTAAAGCCACTTCATTAATTTGTGAAGCTCAGTTATCTTTTGCTGCACATCAGAAATATTGTTTGTTTTTTCTGGGTTTCTTTCTGATGGATGATTAAGGGAATTTGGGCTTTGTTATCCCTCCTCTTTATATTTCTGTGAAATGCGAAGCCATGGCTGGATAATTTCATGTTCATAATCACGCTGGACTGCTCAAAATTGTGAATATAAATGGGAATATACTTCAGAGATATTTTACTCATAAGAATTTCTAGGGGTGCCAATAATTGTATCCAACATGTATTAGAGAAAAACATTTATTTCATAATGATATTTCCCCCCATTTTAAATTCTTATTATCCAATGAAAGGTTAGATTTTTGTGAATTTTTAAAATAAAAGATCAAAAGGATTAACAATGCAGATGAATTTTCACAGACTTCTTTGATCATATTTACCAAGGGTGCCGATATTTTTGGCCATAACTCTATATAAATTGCAAAAATTTAGTTTTAACAGTCAGGTACTACAATTGAGTTTTAAAGAGTGCTGAAAACACATTCTTGATATTTTTAATGCCACACTGAAAACATGAAATACTTGAAAATTTGAAAAAAGTGTCTTGCAGAAAGAGTGGTAACATGGGCGGAGGTGGGCAGCAATATCTTTTTTTCTTGCAGTTTTAGCTCTCAGGGCTGGTTTGATAATATAGCAGTCAGCAGGAGAGCTGGTTCGTTACCTATGTGTGTGGCAGCAATGATCCAATCTGTTATTTACTGTCTGGCAAGCAGGCAAGACTCCAGCCTGGGCCATGATACTTTGTGAGATAAGAGAAGCCAGGCAGATGTTGTCACATAGTGCACTCCTGCTAGTTAATGGGTCTGTGGAAACAGACGTTGATGTATGCGGTAGGCTCTTTAAAGAGAGACAAGGGTAGAGGCTTAGATGTGTGAAGATACACTCTAGAGAACAAGTTACTTCAGAAGTGCAATTAACTGGCAGGATTTGGATTTATATAAAGCTGCAGCTCAAAAGATCTGTTATTTGTTTACCACTGTTGTTTCTGTCCCAAAGGACGTGCTAATCATTGGTCGGCTCTCATTGGCGCGTCTCACTCGAGGAGCTATGTGTTATGGGAGTATGGAGGTTTCGCCAGTGAAGGAGTCAAGCAGGTGGCTGAGTATGGATCACCCGTCAAAATGGAGGAGGAGATTCGACAAAAGGTAGGCCTTCTGGCTAAGTGCGACAAGATGAGCTATCAGGATCAGACAGATGAAGTTCAACTTGAAAGCTAATGTTGAAGTAATTGCTCGACTTTCAAGCCAAGATGTGCTTTTAGTGGGATTAGCAGCTGTTTATCCGACAGAGATTGAATTTAAACATTTTTCGTTGGCCAGGATTAGGCTCCTTACATTTCTGATGCTTCTTCAATTCGCTGTTTGTTTAGGATTATTTTAAAACTAGCCAAAAGGGACGAATCTGAATGAATTGTTTTAAGTAAATGAGTGTCTTCTTCCAATCTTTTTTTTAAAGTGAATTAATCTATCTCTTTCTCTACCACTGACACTGAAAATCTTTCTTGGAAGTGCATGCTTGCTTTGGTTGCTTGATAAATGTTGGCTCTAGTTGACAAAATGGAGTAAAACAAATCAATCTGTTTTATTTTCTTTGGCTGAGCAAGAGCTTATTGTGCTTAAAAGCTATTTCTTCATCTTTTAGCTAACTTGAAGTCATAAAGTTTAATAAGGCATAACAAGACTCGTTTTAGTTGTGAATGACTCAGTGATTCAATGATTGATTCATTGACTCACTATAAATGAAAAGACATTTGTCTCAGCCTAATGATATAATTTACAGAAAGAATGAATCATATTGGTGAATGGAATCAAAAGATTTGTGTCACTGGGATGAATTAAAATCCCCAGTACTAGAAGCAATAGCCTCACTGAAGTTTTCATCTATAATAATTTATTTAAAAATTGTCAGCACCCACAAAATCAAATAAAATTCCTTTAGCTTACTTATTGCCTTCACTCCATCAAAAGTTGCTTGGCACTCATTTTATGTTTCTGAAGTTCCACGCGCACTCATGGCATCAGAAATAACATGTCAAAGGTTGATCAGTTAACAGAGGGTTCTGCCTAGCATCTTAATTAAACAAATTAGTCAGTATCAGCTAATCGTCACATTTCTGTAATTTAATGTTAATTTCCGTATCTTGAAAGACACGTTAACAATCGTATGCAGTCTGAGACAGAAGGTCATTTAGCAGCTTTGTAGGAAGGTGTGTGCAGTATAATTCAGTGTTAACACAGGCTGCCTCCATGAGGATTTTAAAGGTCACCTGGGAAAGTTTCATACCGTACATGTTCCCATTTGTCTTTTGCAAAATGCACTGTAGGTGGATTTGCAGTGCACATCTTGACACATCTCAGATTGATGATCACAGAATCTTTACGACTTCACCCACATGCAAACATGACAGACATTTTGTTTTTAGGCAAATGAATTTCTAATTAAGTGTTGGGTGTGTGAGCAATATAGGTTAAATATAATATAAGGGCCTTTCGCACCGCTTTAGTTCCAGAACTAAATGTACAATACTAAAGTACTGAGACGATTTTGCATGAACTGTTTCCCAGTACCATTTAAAGCGTTGCATTCACACTGAGAGCATGTACTAGGACGTGACGTAAGCCAGTCGATAGCGACGTCATTTGTGCACGGCTTTCAACAACGTTAACAAATGAAGAACAACGTTCACAACAGGGGGATGAAGGATGCTGTGATCGGAGCTGTGTTTTTGTTGTGTCTCGCGGGTTTCACAATAATGGACATGTCGATGTATACGTAAAGCGATTGAAAGAATGGAAAGGAAGACTAAGAATCTCCAACGACAACTGGCACTGCTACATTTACTACAAGTGCCTGCACTTCAGTGTCCGTATATTTATCACTGTTCTCCAAACTTGTGAAATAAGTTGACACAATGTTTACAGTATGTTACACGGTGTTTTAAATCATGGCGGGTGAGGGTGTTTTTGAATGCGTTTAGCCAATCAATGTCTACTTACGTGACGGTAGTACCAGTTGTGCTGGTTAGACCCTTGTCTGGAGTAGGAGCTAATTTGGTTCTCGAAAAAGGCAGTCCGGTACTAAAATCGCACCCAGTTCCTACGGTGCGAAAATGCCCAAAAGTGAGTAGTTCCACAATTAGTTCTGGTTCTACGAAAAGGTTTCTGCAGTGGGAAAGGCCCTATACAGATGTAGCCTAATGCACACATAAAATATTCATATTTATATATACTATATTATATATTTATTAAATTAATTAAGTATGTGTGTGTGTGTGTGTGTGTGTGTGTGTGTGTGTGTGTATATATATATATATATATATATATACTGTAAAATACCTAATACTTTTTGACAAATATAGTTAATATAATTACATGGTACTGTATATCTATACGTATATACTAGGGGTGGGCAATATGACCAAAATCACGATATGAGCACATTTATTTCACGATTACGATATATATCACAATATTGTTATTTTCACTTTAAATAAGGTCTTTATGATATTAATATTATATTATGTGATATTAATTTTTGATACCATAATCGATGCTAATTCTTGTCACCAGTGTAAATATCAGAAAAAACTAATACTAGCCTAAATAATATTAATAAAAAAAACACTCAAGCTCACTGAAGCCAAGTAAACAGTCAGCAATTAAATGAGAATACAAAACGAATTACAAGCAATAGGACAAAAAAAAAAAAACTACAGTAGAACAAATAAATAAGAAATGCTACGTACATTGTATAAAGTAATCAAATGTATAAAACACTCCATATTCTTTACTGTGTAAATGAAATATATAAAGACATATCCTTTTGTTGTTTGATTAACATGAATGACAGACAACAGGAATGTTAGACTGCTGTCACTTTAAGAGCAGCCCAGATCCAATACACTGTTACACGTGTTTTCTTTCTCAGCTGTTTGCTTTCACTAAAGACCAAAATTACTGTGTTTATGGGAATACTTGCAAAGACGGGCATTTTGACACATACAAGTGTGTGTGTTTGACCGTTTAAGGCCTATAAAGTGGCAAAAATAACTCTGTTCAATACTCCCACACTCTATTCAATACCATCTTCATGTGCGCACGCCTCTCTGACAGCACTCACAAACAGCTGGAATGCTTAAAAACATATGCAAACAATATGTTTTCGTGACCACGTAGCACAGCAAAATTATGTGAGCGTGTAACCGCGATAGAGATCCAAAATTCTACCGGTTGACAAATTTCTACCGGTTAATCGTGTCTGCTGATGTATCGCCTACCTCTACATATAAAATGTAATTATTGATAAAAAATATAGTATGAATATATTTGTAAAAAATCTAAAAGTATTAGTTTTGCTAAATATTTTTAGCAGTTAGAGTTATATCATGTGTATAAAATGTGTGTATACAGTATGATGTTTTACTAAATAAAGCATACTTCTGCATCACTGCAATATCAAAATGAGAAAGATAATTCACTTCTGAGTACTAGATCATAAGATGTCTCATCATTTTTCATTTTTCACATACAGTATTCCTAGAAGGTCTTTGATTTTTGTTTATTGTCTTGGAGCATGGCTGACCAATTTTCCCACAATTATTTATTGATTTGTGCTACAGGCACTTTCGTGCTGTCAACGTTTGTTTCGTTTGGCATTGCAAACAACTATATTAAAAGTCCTGTCTACACAGTTCAACAAAGCAGAAAATTCACAAGTAGTTTAAACAAGTTCAACAATCAAAAATCAATATTAAAATTACAAAGACACATAGACACATTAAAAAAGTGCAGCACACAAAGCCACCGGCCAATAGAGCAGCTCTTCATTATTCCTTTTTTGAGGCTGTCAACTGTATGTCATTCCAGAATTGATTTTGTTTTCTTCTATCTTGTCCATTTATTTTACAGCTCTTTTGTGCTTTCAGGGCTTTTTCCACATGCTTGATCTCCGTTCTGATACTGTTGGTTGGTTTTATCTGACATGATCATTCATCTTTTGAGGTGGTGCGGTCTCTTTGTAACCCCAGTAAAGGTGAATCTGTCTACAGGGGCCCTTTGAACTGATTTGCTTTGTGGCAGTTTTTTTACTTAGTTTTTAGCAAATTAATTTCTAGGGATCACTCAGTAATCTATGCACTATGCGGTTTGACTTTAAAGAGATAGTTCACTCAGTCAAATGAATTCTTTCATCATTCACTCTTATGTTCACCTTATCTAAACCTTTGATTTTTTTCAGTGAGAAGTTTAGATGTTTTGCACAATGTTCATGCTGTTATTTTCAATACAAATATAAAAATAAATGGTGACAAGAGGCTCTCAAGCTCTAAAAATGACAAAAATCCCCATGAAAGTATCATAAAAATGTAATATTGTAATAAGTTGATTGGAGTTGTTTTATGTTAATTTTATGATAATTTGTGGTGCATTATAGATATTTTTCATTTTTGGCTGCACTATTCCTTGAACATGTTTACATTTGTATTGCAATATAATTCTGATCATTTTAAAGTTTTAGCATAAAATGGTATTTCAGACTTCTTTAGCGTACGATTTTCCCCGCTATTCGCCTAGAAGAAGCAGCTTCCAGAAACATTGCAGTGCTACTGTAAAATCAGTCATCAAAGCCTTCTCTAAAAACCATTACAGTCATTTACTGTCATTTTTGGCAGGCATCATTTCACCATTAGGCACATTGCTTTCGGGAAAGCAATTGCAGAACATTCTCAGCAGAAAAGAGCCACGCGGATAAATATTTCAGTCGTAGATCACACTGCTGCAGTCTCTTATGAATGCCAAATTGCGACGACAAGACAGGAGTCAGTAATACGTATTCAACAACATTGCAGAGAAGCTCACAAGCATTCTTTTGTAAGTATAGACCAGCACACTTTCCCTCAGTTTTTCATTGGAATTTCAAAGCCTGGCCTTAAAATGAAGGGGAAAATAATCCTATAATGAGCTAACGCTTATAATAGGCTAAAACAAAACAGCTTTGCATTAACCCAGAAATATCGCTCTAGTGATAAATTATACTATTATCTTGTTTACGACTGCTTGCTCAATGGCTCTACCTTTAAAACTGAAGTCAGGTAGCACTACAAAGTCAAAAGATCTGTAATTTTCTTTCCTGTAGCTGGACAGAGATGTAATCTTTTTCTAGTCTTTTTTTATTGCTGGGCAGCGGAATTCAAATCATCTTTTTTCCCCGTCTTTTTTATGATGATTAAAATATGTAATTTTCTTTTCTCCCAGAGTCCCCTGGTGAATTTTGACCTTGAGCTTACGGTCCACATTTCCACAGACACGTTCAATTTGGAATAAAAATTTAGAATAGCATTATAACATGCTTCACTTAGTTAATGAGGTGGACGTCGTGATTACAGAGGTGTCATAAAACTGACTCTAGGAAGGTCAGACTGTTTTCAAGCTTTTGGAAGATCTCAGACGTTGGGAAACAGGAGGTTCTGAGGCAGTTTCTTAGCATTTGTTGTTCCAACTTAGCTGTTATGTCATTATGAATCTTATTATCATCTCATCTCGGAGATGATATATTTATCCCAAAATCTATCAAAAGCACAGTGTGAGGCAAATGGGAAAGTGAATGAATTGTGCGTTGGAATGAAGCTTTCCCCGAAGAGGACAGGATGCTTAATGCTTTACGAGCAATATGATGTACATAACTGTGAAATAGTCATTTGTGCTAACAGTATGGAAGCTCTCTATTTACATGCTAAATACGCTGCGAGAATCTTTATTGTGCCATATAGGTAGGTGTTTGCTTGTGCCTCTTAGCAGTCTCTGTTAATTAGTGTCTATTTGTGCTAATTAAACATTGCAGCATTGATATAAATTTGATGTTTAGTTTTTGTTGACCCACTAAACATGAAGGGCTTCTTTCCTTGTGTTAATTGTCAGCTGAAGCTGTGAAGCGTCTACTGTCATAACTGGTTTTCGGTCTATTTCCCTGTGATATAATGCTGCTGTATTCTAGTTGTTGAATTGTCAATGAGAAATTTTAACGTTATTTAAAGCTAAAATGTGTAATTTATGTGCCATTACCGTCAGCAAATGGACTATATACACTATATATATATATATATATATATATATATATATATATATATATATATATATATATATATATATATATATATATTAATATGTTTTCTACCAATTGGAAGCTCAGGGTTGGCCAAATGTTTATTTTTATTATTATTTTGTTTTTGAAAGAAGCCTCTTATGCTCTATCCAAGGCTGCATTCCCTATTAAAAAAGTTATATTTTCATAATTCAAATCTATTAACATATCTACTGACACGTTGCTTGAGACTTACTGATATAAAAATTATAATTAAACTTTATTTGGGGTACTACTTGTGCACAATGCACATTCCTTAAAGGTGTCATATGATGTTGTTAAAAAGAACATTATTTGGTGTAACAAAATGTGGTTTTTATGCGGTTTAAGGTTAAAAAAACCACATTATTTTCCACATACTGTACATTATTGTATCTCCTCTATGCCCCACCTTCTGAAACACATCCATTTTTACAAAGCTTATCGGTCTGAAAAGCGAGGTGTGCTCTGATTGGCCAACTATCGAGTGCATTGTGATTGGCAGAATACCTCAAGCGTGTGACGGAAATATTACACCCCTTAACATATTTTAATGCCCTGTCTGGCCGGAGCGATGAGACATAAACATAAAACCCATTATAAACGTGATATAAACATGATTTCTAGTCGTGTCCTCTTTTGGAAGGCCAAACAAAGTAGTTTCGCTTTCTCAACGAAACAGCGCCACACACTTGAGCTTGAGTGAGCCACGGCCGGCTTGAATGAGCAGAGGCGGGTGGCTTGAGAACGGTGCGGCCGGCGGGTTCTATGATGGAGCGTCCGTTGGGCTTGCGGCAACCACATGTGACGACCCCAGGCTGGACTCTGCTTCATCCACGGTGAAAGCCGATCCGGCGATCCACAGTGCAAAGTTGATGGATTTCCTCAGCGACCAGCACGGATTAGCTCCAGGCATGACAAAACAGATATCGTCCTCTTTTGGAAGGCCAAAGAAAGTAGTTTCGCTTTCACAGTGAAACACATAGCGTCTTTACGACATGGCGACGGCGGCAACAACAATACTACAACGAGAATAAAAGGTACGCCGCCTTTCTTCGCGTGAACATCTGGCCGGCGTTATACAAATCTACCCACATAGTGACATAGTGATGTGGGGGCGTGTTAGAACGAGCCGTTTTAGGAAGGCATGGAGGAGTCTTAACTTTTATAAAGAATATCTCTTTGGATTTGAGACTTTAGTCTTTGCAACTTTACAGATCTTATTTATGCACCAAGAGCTTGTAACACTCCAAAGAGATTGAAATCGCATCATATGAACCCTTTAATATTAAGCCTAAAATGAGTTGTAATGTCACTATTAATAAGAGTTGTATTATCTTTTAAATAATATTGGTCTTTAAATGCAAGATATTTAAAGTGTACCTAAAGTATACTTGCAATAGTTACACCACAATCAAATATACTTCAGTATATACATTTAGTTGGATTTCAGCACTACTTCCGCACAATTAAAGGGCATTTAACAGACTTTAGTTATATTAAAGGTCATTTTAGTGTATTTAGTTTTAGTTTGAATGTAATTTTTTTTTTTGTAGTGTATGTAAATATGTAAATGTATTTGTAGTATAATTAGCATGAAATAAATGTATTTCAAATACATTTTAGTATATTTTTTTCACTAGGGTTTATATGATCAGTAACAAAGTAAAAACTCTTATCTTGTGAAATATTATTGTCATTTAATTTTTTTTTTCTATTTTAAAATTTCTTAAATTTAATTGATTCCTTAAAATACCAAAGCTGAATTTTCAGCAACGTTACTCCAGATTTCAGTGTCAGAAGATCCTCCAGAAATCACTTTAATATACTGATTTGCTGCTCAAGAAGCATTTCTTATTATTATCAATGTTGAAAACAGCTGTTCTGCTTAATATTTTTGGAAAACATTTTCAGGATTCATTTTTCAGCATTTATTTTAAATTAAATTTTTTTTTTTTGTAACATTATGTATCATTATGTTTTATTTTTAATTGCATATATATCATCATCAGTATATAAATGAAGCACCACAGTGTTTGCTTTTTTATAGTTGTCTGTACATATTAAGCTGACATAGGAGAGAGCATTTTAACACTGAAAAAATGTACACCCTTCAGCTTCAACTTAATTCATTTATTTGATGCTAATTTCTAATAAAGATACTATATTTTTCTCTTACTGAATTTCTCAAAATAAATTGCAGCTGATTTGCATTCTTTTGAAAGTGTTAATGACAGCAATTTTGAATTTGAAAGAATGCACATTGTGTTAGCCTGAGATAAGTTTCTAGCACAGAAACCCTCAGAGTTCCTTATTAGCAGTGCAGGTCATCAACAAAACAACAAATTTCTACCATTGCATTGTTCAAACTAGCAATTAAAGATGAAGTCAGTCCCCATGGAAATTATATTTAGAGTAGACAGACTTATTCTTGCCTATCTGTGTGATTTAACTTCTCATTCCTCTCTTGGATATGTCTTGCCAGATCCAACGAAAGACCACTTTAGAATAAAAATCACCAAAGGGAAAATAAAGAATTTTGTGCCTGTCTGCGACTCGAGCTACGATGACAACATTCCTAAAGCCTAATTCCCGCAGGCTGAGCTTGTGGGGCTTTGGATGGTATCCATCGGATTCTTCCACACCATCCCAAAACTTCTGCTCGCTGGTCCCACGACCTGGCCCTGCAGACGGTCATACTGTTTAGAAAGATGTTTCAGTGCTTAAGCCGAGAACAATTGTCTTGTTTCATCCGACTGGCAGGTTTCAGGTTGCCTGTCAGCTTTGCTTTGGATGCTGCACTGAGAGATCGGCGTATGAAAAACAAAGCTAATGCTTCTTCTGGCAGTGGTTCCAACAGGCATTACTGATGTAAAAAAAGAAAAAGGTCCACCGAATTGTTTCAAGGCTTTCTGTAAACAACGTAAAGTGCTTTTATGTGTGTTTAGTGCTTGAGAAGAATAAACTGGAGGAGTAGGACTACAGTTTGTTTCCAACTGCCATGTTCTTTTTTGCATCTAGCCCAGGAAGAAGAATTGGGGTTTGTAGTATCTAATGGAAATCTCACAAAACACATGAATAAGTCACAGCTCAAGGGACCCAGTTCTCACAGTATAAAAAGCTATGGGGCCAAACATTCTATCATTTGGAATTTCTCCAAAACGTCCTCCAGACTTTAGGCATGTTTGACGTCAAAGCTTTGTTTTCATAAAGTAGGCTACTCATACACACCCCTTGTTTTATAACCCTATAGTGTTCTGAGGGTTTAGGAGCCTTAAGTTGGGACTTTGGATGTGCAAGCACAAAATGAATCCTCTATTGATGTGCACACAACTTCTGTCATTTCCACTTCGGTGTGTGTGTGGCAACCTACGTAAGCACCGTGGTCCAAAGGTGCTCAGGTCATGTGTTCCAGTAATCCTTGGGATCATGACGGAATGTGAAACATCTGGGGTGGACTTTGCTGTTATAGCAGGGACTCAAAGCCTAAGATCTCCATACAAAGCTCTGTGTCGCAGCTTAGGGTTGGCAGCCGCATCTCCCAAGCACCCCCAGGTGTTTCCAAAGCATCTCTTCTAATCCTGAGAACCTCCAATGCACATCCACAACAACAACCTCCCTGAAAACACCTCCCAGTGTTGGAGAGGAGCTGCTGAGCTACTGTTTTTCCAAGCAATAAGTTTAAGCTGCTTATAGTTTAAGTAGTTCAACTACAGTGAAAGTATAATGCACATGCATGTTTATACGTTTCATTATGTTGCATTCTTACTCCAGTAAGTGTCTTTACGAGTGAGTCATTGATTCAGTCATTCAGCCGATTCATTCAAATATGCTGATTCATTCAGGAATTAATCAAGTGTCTGTTTTTATGAGGGAGTCATTGAATCATTCACTCAACTGATTTGTTCAAAAATACTTACCCTTCGGGAACTTAAAGTTTTTGTTCACCAAATCCTGAAAAAAAAAATGTATTATGGCCTACACAAAAATATTCTCCAAACCTGTAAGGGCAAAAATGGAAATTCTGTCTGAAATTAAGATATTTTTGATGAAATCCGAGAGCTTTCTGACCCTGCATAGACAGCAATGTCTTCTGCTTGTGAATCCAGGTTCTACAGCAGAACACCTGCTCCTGCGTCAGCAGCACCACAAGCATGCATGGCACTCTTGTGAATGGTGGCAAATACTGACACGGAAAAGAATAAATTGTTGAATAAAGTCATTATTTTTGTTTTCTTTGTACTCAAAGAGTATTCTCATAGCTTCTATTTTAATGATGTCCTTACTACCTTTCTGTATCTTGAACATGTCATTTATGTTTTTGTCTTTGCAGGGTCAGGAAGCTCTCGTATTTAATCAAAGATATCTTAATTTGTTTTTGAACAAAGGTCTTGTGGGTTTTGAATGTCATGAGGGTGAGTAATTAATGACAGAATTTTCATTTGAGGTGAACTATTCCCTTTTCTCCTCTAAAATTCATGCTTGGATGCTTGCAATTATTAATTCTTTGGTTTTTAATAAAATACATTTATATATTTTAATGATTTAATCATGCAGTGTTTAATCATTTTAATATTTTAATGATTTATTTTCTTTTATATGTGGAAACTCCTTTTAAATAATCACAAAAAAACAAAATTTTATTCTTTTATTTTGTCCATTTAGAGAGCTCTGAAGCATTTTGTGGTAATAGAGGTCTGTGGATATGTAATTAACAGTGACACACTCTGGATGTAGAGGTCAATGGAGCGATGCTGATTGGGTGTATTACATGGATATGGAGCTGTGCTTCCTTTGACAGTGATGTTATACCTTTCTGCGACTCAGGAAAAGATTATCCCTTGAACCGCTCCTGGTGGCTACATGTATAGATGAAATTTGACTTTACTAATTTCCTGTGTAAATTAAAGAATGAACAAGAGAGAGAAAGAAAGATGATTGTGTGATATAGATAGAGAGACTGATTCCATTTCATTATTACCAGGTGATAATTAAGTCCAACCTTCAACTATAATAAGAAGCGATAGAAATGGCAAGTGAACTAATGACAAAGATACAAAATAGTGCATGAGGGTTTCTAGAGCCTCGTTTTGGAGAGGGGTTTACAGTGAAAACAGTTAACAACTGTTAAAATATTATATAAAATACTATCTTTCTATCTAGATAGACACACATATACATACATACACACATAGATACATAGGTACTGTAGATTGATAGAGAGTACATCTTTATTTTTGGGCGCTCCGTTAGAAGTCTGCCAGACCTCTTTGTGTGAGATGAGGAAGGACCGCCTACCACGTCCTCCTTCACTTTCGTCTGAACCCCACTTCTGAGTTTCAGAGGAAATTGCTGCGAACCATTCGGCCCCAAGTCTCCCAAGTCTGTCAAGCGAAAAAAGCAAACACTAAGCACTCACATCTGACATGTTACAGGATGTGCTCTCATTTTTTTTCCATCTCTGAGGCAACAGACTTTAAAGGGAATCTTAGCTACCATACAACCCTTTAAAGCGTACAGCCTCTCTTTGACTACTTGAATTGAAAATAGATATTTAAAATTGGGCTCCAGCTCTTACCACACTGAAAAAAAAAAAAACATTCTAAGCAAATAATATTTTAAAAATCATTTTAGTTTTGTTTGTTTGTTTACTTACTATTCCAAAGCTTTCAACTTTCTGGGACACAAGAAATGCATTTTCTATTACTACATACTTTTTTAATGTCAAACCAAAAAGTATAGCAAGTGAGTTTGATTAATGCATATTTTTGAGTCCTTTGCAAATAGTCCCATTTGTCCTGTTCCCAGCATGCACTGCCGCATTCATTATTAAAATGGGGGAAGTAGTAGTATCAGTTGTCTTGTAGTATCAGGATAACTTTGTCTTTCAGCTCAAAATGAGTGAGAAGTGATTCATGTCAAATATTGAGGTGACAGTTTAAGGTATATTATAATTTTGCATTGTCTTGTGAGTATTTATATCAATAATATTCATGTGATGATGTCAGTTATCTTAAGATGAGCACTTTTCTCTCCATGGCGTGCACTACTTACCAATAACATAAAAAAACACATAATATTGAATATTTAAATGTATTATATAAATGAAGAGGACAATTTGCATGCAACTCTTTATCCTAAAACTGTTACAAAATGGCATCACAGCTACACATTTAAGGTAAATTCAGAAAAATAGTAAGAATTAGAATTTAATATAATATAATATAATTAATAGTTATAATCAATTAAATAAGAAATAAAAAGGACAAATTATTGTCTTCATATTAGTTTAATATTTTTGGTAGTTTTAGTCAATTAAATAAGAAATAAAAAGGACAAATGATTGTCTTCATATTATTATTGTGTGTGTGTGTGCGCGTGTGTGTGTGTGTGTGTGTGTGTGTGTGTGTGTGTGCGCGAATATGTAATTGATCATGCACATTTCCCCCCTTTTATTTTTACTGCACAATATTTGTTAGAATTATTTTATTTATTATTTTATTTTTTTTTATTTTTTTTTTTTAATTATTGATTTTAAATTTAAATTACATTTATTTTAATTTTTTGTTATTTTTATTGCCTTCAAATTTTAAATGTTTTATGTACACCAAATATTTATAGTGCAATCGATATAAAGGGTTAAATTAGAGCTGTGGCGAATGACCAAAGTATAACCCTATTGTTCCTACAGAAATTAGCATGCCGAGAGCCATAGCAGTGGTGTATAGATGTACATAAAAGACAGGCTGGCAATATTTCAGGATTCAGTGGACACACATGGTGTTTCACAATGTTCATTCCCCAGAGGAACAAGAGCTAGACTCTCCATTCCAGCATCCAAAGAATGTAAAAGAATGGCTAGCGTTTCCATATTGAGATTCAGAGGGTACGTCCAGGTCCCTCGACTCCCTCTAAGTCGGTACAGTCTTCATAACCCAGCACTTGGACAAAACACAATAAAGCCACATTATGCGATGCACTTTCTTTAATTCATGAGGGATCCCTCATAAATCCGTTTTCAATAATGGCCCTTTTTTCCTGCCTTGTTTTCCCTATGTAAATGAGACCTCGGCGGCAAAGGGCCGACTGACAGTAATCTTCCGTAATTTGGTTTGCGCGGCTCTGTGCTAGCGCTCTGGGAGGCCTGAAAGAACACATATCATTCAGAGGGAGGTCAGACAGTGCACAAAACAAACTGACAAGGCCAAAGCTCACACACACTGCCTGACTGACAGCTGAGAAGCCTGCATAATCAAAAGGCCAGCCAAGACAGCGAACGATTAAAAAAAGAAACCTGTTACGATTCTAGCGTGCGTGTCTGAGGAGCTGATGCTCGTTTGAATGGACTGTCTTAGTGATTGATGGCAGGTCGACACACCTGCTACACACTGACGTCATTCATGCATTTTAAGCAGATTTGAGAAAATTAAGTATTTTTTCCATTGGGAATTTATAATGTAAAGGCACTTTAAAACAGCATAATTTCCATGCCTGGAAAGTTTTGGAAAAATAAATAAACCCAGAAAGTTTTGTAAAAGTCAAGGAAATCTATTTCACAACTCTCTGTATTATAGAATAATGTATAATGAGGTCCTGAATTTCGGTGCGGGATTGCGCATATATCGCATTACTCATTCCCACAGCTTTCGACATAAAAATGAGGGAAATTCCTGCAAAACATTTATTCAATATAGCATATAGGCTAGATGAGTAAATAAATCCACACAAACCATCAGATCAAATCAGTCTTTGAGTGACTGAGCTGTACCACGTCCTCTGTCTTTGACCTTCTCTTCACATCGGCACATCTAGAGCTGCTGCACGCTGCGATACAAGACTTTAGCTCGCGTTTCGGTACAGTTGACAGAATTGCAATTGCCTAATCGGTCATTGTTGCATCGTCACAAAAATGTATTATTTTCACGTCTTTTTAAGCCATTCAATACTCGCGCTCTCCAGAGGTGTTTTTCAGTCACATCCAAAGCACGCACTGCGAGTCGTTTTGCGAGTTGTTTCCAAATTGAGCAAAGCAAAGCTTGTTGCGCTTAAGCAGCCAAATAACACAAAATGACATCAGAATGGTCATCCTGGCAAGTATCCTCTTAAGTACTGCCGGTTTTGTGTTAAGTTATTGTATACAGTAGTGAAAGCGCTCCCATTGCATCTACTGTTGCTAAGCAACCATGACCTGCTCTTTCCATGACGAAGTGTAAGTTTCAGCAAAAGATAAATGGATTTCCAGCACTGAAAATTGCTTGCAGTAGCTCTGCTACTAAACTTACACTAAATTTCTTTAAAAATAGTTATCCCTGTACAGCTATGATCAGCTGTTCCTCCATCTTGGCTAAGCTTTCAATGTTGTTACAGAAAGGGTGAAGGTGATTGGTTGGTTCTTGTCACATGACCTGCAGTGCGCTGGTGGCATTCAGAAAAGTTTAAATGTTTTTATCTTGCTGCGGTGCGGACATGCCCGGAAAAAACGAGCGCGTCGCACCACATGTGCATCATGACTGTGTCGCTCTCTATTCGCGCGGGCTTGCTGCACGACTACATTTGAAATAACGAACTTGAGTGTGCAAAAGACGCAATATGTGAACGGCCCCTAATAAAGCTGTGCCGTCTGTCATTAATGTTAATCAAACAACAAAAGACACTCACTGATCCCTCACTGCTCTTGACTAAATAATGTTTTGTTGAATAACTTTAATGTTAATTTAGGCCTACAGTTTATTCAATTCCTGTAGCCTATTTAAAACACGTTCATATTTTAGTTAATATTTGCATCATTAATGATTTACCTTATCCACCCATGACCCACCCGCAAATAATCAGAATTCATTTTTTATTACCTGACCCGTGGATTATACGCAGCGCCCGCGGATATAACTGCCATCCGCGCATCACTAGTGTTTTTTTTTTTTGAGTTCATTCGCAATTTCTGCTTGGTACTTGAAAATTATACCATGATACTAAATGATTATCATCTTTCTGGTATTAGTTCCAAAAAAACATAATTCCACTAGTGCTGTATCTTTAAAAAAAAACAAAGGAACTTTTGTTTTTGTTAGTTTAAGCTGTATCGACCATTACAGATCAGGCTATCAGCACTGTTTGCCTTCCAGCAGAAACTCACATCCCTGCCCATAACAGTCCCACTGCGGTCCTGTCAGACTGAGAGATGATTGGCTGTAGAGCTTCAAGACAAATGAGGGGAGAGTGACAGGTGGTGGAAGACAGACTTCAACTCCGTCAAAGGGGAAGATGTGGACAGAAGAGATTGTAAAGGTCTTTCATTTGGTCAGTTTTGGAACATGCTTCACTGGATTCTTCACTGAAAATAATGGAAGGAGAGGGACTAGGCACTTTTCAGTTAAAAAAATTACAATAGCTTACAGAAAAAAAGGATTACTCTTGTCCAAATCTGAAATTAAATAACTGGAGAAGACATTTTAGTATTCAGTATCACTTCATTTTCAATAATGAAATGGTGCATTAACACTAAATCAAGTGTGACAGTCTAAATAAAAATGTGAAATGATTCGTCCAAATTAAGTCCACTGCCTAAACCGAAATGTTTCCTGAGATGTCTTGATCAATTGCTGGATTCCATTTTAAATCAAGGATTGTGCTGAGCCACATCTGTTGGGTCAGCAGGTCCATCGCAGCTCTTTTTTCAGTCTGTCTTGAAAAACATGAGGGATGAAAGCTGCACGTCAAAGAAACAGACTTTCCCAGAGGTGTCAAATGTCTTTAAGGTAGTGATGGCACTTCAGTTGTGCTGTCTTCAGTTTTTAAGCCATGCCAGACGCTTAGGTGTAAAAATCACTTTATAGTGTAGCTAGTCTCGACAAGTAGATAACAACCAACTACTTCCTTTTAATAAGAACACTATTTTTACCTTGAATATGTCTTTCATTAACGGTTTCATTAAATGATTTTGCTTAATGTATTCATAAAATATGAATAGAATGTAGAAAAAAAGGAAAATGTTAGTAAACAGTTTAAGTTTAAAAGTTTAGGGTTGGTAAGATTTTTTAATGTTTTTCAAAAAGGCTCACCAAACCTGCATTTGTTTGATCAAAAATGCAGCAAAAAATTGTGAAATATTATTACAATTTAAAGTAGCTGTTTAATATATGATCAAATATAATTTATTCCTCGGATGTTAAAGCTGAATTCTCAGCATCATTACTGCAGTCTTCAGTGTCACATGATCCTTCAGAAATCATTCTAATATGCTGATTTTCTGCTCAAAAAAATTATTATCAGTGTTGAAAAGATGTGCTTATAGAATCTGTAACAATTATTTTTTCAGGATTCTTTGATGAATAGAAACTTCAAAAGAACAGCATTTACTTGAATCTTGTGTAACATTCTAAATATCATTACTGTCATTTTTGATTAATTTAATGCATCCTCGCTGAATAAAAGTGTTAATTTCTTTAAAAAAAAAAAACCTTGTAAATACCCTAGTAAAAAAAGTAATATATTTAAAATACATTTAGTTTATGCTAAGTACATTTCAAATCTTTAACATATTTACTGACATACCACTCAAGACTTGCTGATATGGAAATTATAATTAAACTTTATTTGGAGTACTACTTGTGCACAATGCATATTTCTTCATATTAAGCATAAAATGTGTTTTAATGTCACTTTTGATGAGGATCGTATGATCTTTGAATAATATCGGTCTTTAAATGCAAGATATTTAAAGTGTACCTGAAGTATACTTGCAATATAGTTCCACTTTAGCACAATCAAATATACTTCATTCTATCTTCAGTTGGACTTCAGCACTACTTCCGCACAATTAAAGTGCATTAAGTACACAATTAGTATACTACAAGTACATAAATATCTAAATGTATTTTAGTGTACTTAGTACACAATAAATTTCATATACATTTTAGTATATTTATTTTTCACTAGGGGAGTACTGTATATTTCAGCCACTGATACATCTAAATATAGATTGTGAATTTTTGGAGGGGGATTTTTTTGCTCTGGTTTGCACAGGTGCTAATGAAGCACTTCAGGGCATGACAGTGTGGAGAGTACTTGTTTGCATGTGTGTAGTCCTGGGGTTGTCTTTGTGGTCAGGATCAGACAGATATTGTCACCATCCACTGGTGGGCCTGTTGGCAGATATGTTCTCCTGAGCTGCAGGGTTTGATGGATCCTAGATCGCCCTCTCTCAGCTCTGTACTCATTAGGCTGCTTTGTGAACAGACGTTGACTGATTTATGCGTGTGGGGTTTCATTAATTATGCCGTGTGTCAATCAAGCAGATTAGTTATTTCTAACTTTTCCAGTGGATTGTCAATTTGAAAACAGTTTAATATTTATAACTTTTTTTCTTGATAATTAAAGGGACAATTCACCCAAAAATAACACTTTTGTCATCTTTTACTCATTGGTGTCATTCCAAAATTTCAAGATGTCATTTCTTCTGTCGAAGATTGTCTTGGAAATGATATTTAATTAAAATTGTTTGGTACCAACATTCAGAGTTTTTGGTCTTTGGTGTGCATATTCAAATAGGTGTCAGAGATCAAGTTTTAAATGATCCGTATTCATGAAATAAGTACTTGAGCAATGATCCAGATGAGACGAATCATTTGGAGATAATGACGGTGACAGTGGAGAAACTCTAAAAGGCCAATTGACAGAGTTCTGCTGGAGAAACAACAATAGATTGTCACTTTCCTTGTAAATTTACTCCAGGAATAATCAAGGTATTTACATAGTAATTTATGCTAATTGGCTCTTGTGAAAAATGTTTAGCTCAAGCCTGTGGAGCGGTATAGAAGCACATTAGCCGGACATGAAGGGGTTTATTCTTGGCAGTCGGTTTCTTGCCAAAGTGACTTTGAGAAAAGAAAGTTCGGATTACATAAGTGGCAATTACCAGAGCAGGTAGCTAAGGTTAAATGGCTGAATCCCACGTACGAATGAGAAGGTAATGCAATTACAAACAAAGTGCTGATTCTGTCACAGTGCTAGAGACAAGTAAAATATTGCCTTCGTTGAAAAAGAGTCTTTGTGTTAGTTTCGTGAAGTAAGAGATGTTACTTATGCAAGTAGAAATAATCATAAATGAAAGGTTGTTATTCCCAAGCTAATGCATTTAAATTAATGATGCCTAATTGCAAACAAACTTTCTTGTTTCTTTGGGGAAGTTGTGGCCTAATGGTTAGAGAGTTTGACTCCTAACCCTAAGGTTGTGGGTTCGAGTCTCCGGCTGAGGTGCCCTTGAGCAAGGCACCGAACCCCCAACTGCTCCCCGGGCGCCGCAGCATAAAATGGCTGCCCACTGCTCCGGGTGTGTGTTCACGGTGTGTGTCTGTGTGTGCACTTTGGATGGGTTAAATGCAGAGCACAAATTCTGAGTATGGGTCACCATCCTTGGCTGTATGTCACATCACTCACTTGCTGTAATAGTAACTTTAGGGCAATCAATTAAATTTTTAATTGTGATTAATTGCATGATTGTCATGAGTTGACGTGATTAATCGCAACTTAATTGCACATTTTTATCTGTTCCAAATGTACCTTAAATTAATACTATTCAGGTGTTTAATACTGTAATCAACATGAGCATGGACAAATATGGATGTGGATATGAATATGGATAGCCAAACTGGACATCATACTACCTAGCCTGCAGCTAATCTGTGGGATATTCGCTGGCCTGACAATGAAGAATTGCCTCAGAGCAGCTAGCGATAAGCCGCACGATTAGATATCTGATCTGCATGCTCATTACATGTCGAGGGATTGCTTCCTTAACGAGATTAAAACAATGAATATGCATCACACAGCCCTTAGGGCCGTTCATAAAAATGCATCCCAGTGTTAAACGTTTATTTTAATAACCTTTACCTCAACCCCCAAATGACAACTGTTCACCAAAAACCAACACCACACACCTGTTGTTTGTTAGATGTGACAAAACTCCAAATGAATTGCCCTCTGGTCCAACACGTATGCAATCAATATCACGCCGGCCATATGAATTAGCAATTATGTCTGAACTTTTCGCTCGGGGGGCTCTGTGGCATGGCATTTGAAAAACAAAATGATTAAACACTGCTTTTTTTCTCCCAGTATAGCCTTTCTTTTCATTTTTGTTTAATCATTTTATTGAATGTAAAGCATGGCTGAGTTTTTAAAGTGGGAGGTATCAGACTGCTCTCATACAAGAGAAACTAATTACAAAACAAGATACAAAATCACTCATAGAAAATGAAAGCCGGTGGGGCTTCAGGATATGAAATCTGATGACTGTTTACCTGTGACTTCTGTCGTTTCTTCTACAAAATGGTTTGTGCATATTGTAGATGATTTGTTTTCCACGTTCTTGATTGTAAGCTTCGGATCCTCAGAATCCAAGAGAATGTATTCCCATCCGGGTTAATCTAGCCTGAGGAAGATGTACGTTATCCTGTCTGCGCTTATAAGCGTGATGGAGACTGTTATGGCTTCTTCACGTCAAAGCAGATTAACTGGTAGTCGCTGTAGCACGTATAGGAAGTGATATCTTATCGCTCTTATCCTCCGTGCACGGCATAAACAGTCTCCCAACTGACGTCTTTATGATGCCTTGTCTCTGTTTAGCATACCTGCTCTTTATCTTGGATTTATATATTGCTGTGGAGTAACAAAATACATAAAGATCATGTAACTTTGCCAGTAACATGCTACAGTACACAGCTTCTTGTTTGAAAAAGTAGCTTGACAAATCGCTGAATTGGTTTGTTTGAACAGTTCATTTGAATGAATAGTTCACTGATTAAATAAATGATTCACTGATTCATTTTTAATTTTTAAGCAAAATGTAACTTAATGCTGGTGTTTTTTTGCATCTGTTATATAAATTGCTTTGCTTTTATACTTGCGCTGGTTGTGTTAATGCACAATTAAGTTCATTTTAATGCTGTTGTGTTCATTTAGATTTTTTTTTAAAGCGATCTAATTCAGTTAAATGTATTTAACAACCTTTCGATAGCTTGAAAGTACTAATGGAAAAATAACGTTTTGTAGTCTGATATTTCCTTGAACCAACTGGTTTGGCTCAACTATGCTCAAATCATGTTTTCTCGGTTTTAATGTTGGCCATTTTGTTGTTTGCAGAAATAAAATAAAATAAAAAAATTAGAAAAAAAGAAAATAAACAACAATAAAATAGAATAGAATAAATCAAAATAGAATAAAATCAATGATTCACTGATTAATTTTTACAACATATCTTCTGTTTTGAAGCAAAGTACAGTATTTAGCGCCTGTTATATAAATTTGTTTGCTTTTATACTTTTGTAAGTTGTATTTTATTTGCTGAAGTTCATTTTAATTCTGTTTTGCTAACTCAGATGTTTTTATGCCAGATAAATGATCTAATTAAATGTAATAGTTTCATCTAATCTCATGCATGTCAAAAGATATTACGTATCTTTAATATCGTTAACAACTTTTTGAAATGGTAGCTTGAATGTACTTCTGTGGAAAGTCAAAATTTAGTCAAAATTTAGCAAAACATGGTCTTGTATGCTCTGATTCAGTGAAAACTCGTATCAAAGCCATCTAGATTCAGTCCAAAAACTTTAAAGCCATTTTTCTCGTCATTTTTCTTTAGTCTTGGTCGTTTAGTTGTT
Source organism: Cyprinus carpio (assembly GCF_018340385.1). Classification (NCBI taxonomy): domain Eukaryota; kingdom Metazoa; phylum Chordata; class Actinopteri; order Cypriniformes; family Cyprinidae; genus Cyprinus; species Cyprinus carpio. The sequence continues at coordinate 11,229,563 of NC_056621.1, forward strand.
TGTAGACAACAAAATGAAGAAACAACTGAATTTGTGCCTTGAAATTTGATCCATTAGTTTTGTTTTCTGTCATTCTTTTGTTTACCTAATGCTTTCAAGAAGTAAAATCTCCCACCATTGGGGTTTCTTTGTCCTCAACTTCTGAATGACATTTTTTGCGGGGCATAGGGGTTCACTGAGGTTTTCATTAATCCTCCATCTTAATTGCTTGACTCGGTTACCTCACGTGTCACTTCCTATTAGCAGCGTTTGGATGTGTAATGTGCAGAAGACAAGATAATTACAGAGAGATGGCTTGGGTAGTGCACAACATAGAGGAAAGGTTATTTGCATCTGTATAGAGCCTGGGTGCCATAGAGCTACAAAGTGTCACATCTGAATGTGCTGCTAATGCGTTTAGCTTGCGTTCGACATGCAAGCTGTATTTTTCTAGCTAGCCTCCCAAGTGGATACTGCATGAATTCAAATAGGAAGTAAAGAAAGTTTTAAATGCACTTGAAAGGTTTGATGTTGCCTTGTAAAAATTGGTGAGTTTTATATATATTTATACAACAGTTCTTTCTGGTAGTCGAGTCTGATTGACCGTAGACTTTTCTAGGAGTGTGATTTTCTAGTGATAACAGAACTCCAGCCGTTTCACTGTTTGTATCACTCTGCTTGCAGTATTTCTCACATTCTCACAAATCCACTATCATTTTATAAATGCTGTTTTTGTGTCACAGTGTGCAGTTTTTGCAGAGTTTATTTTTAGGTGAGAATGTAGTTCTGTAGACTTCAAATATGCAGTTTGTTTAGAAAGATAACAGATAATAATATTTAAAAAATTACTTTGATGTTTTCGGAGATTGCTCAGTCTCTCTCTATTAATACTCCACTCTACATAATACATTGCTTTTAATACAGTAAAATAATAAATTGTCAATCAAACAACTCAAAGTTCCTTCGTTACTTGTTCTAAAGTGATGTTTTGGAAATTAGTAACAGGCTTGGGCTCAGCTGTTAAACTTGATATTTGAAACCGTGGCCATATGGCACTGCTACTTGTGCGATATTCATATATATATGATATATATGATAAACACACACACACACACACACACACATATCTGTGTGTGTGTGTGTGTGTGTATCTCTCTCTCTCTCTCTCTCTCTCTCTCTCTATATATATATATATATATATATATATATATATACACACAACATTAAAAGTAAAAGACAAAAATAAAAAAAATAAATGCTTATATAAAACAAATAGTCAAATAGTCTCTGTATGTGTATATATATTTATATACACACAGATGCATATATACAGTATATACTGTACTAGCACACATTATATTATATAATTATATTATATATATTACGTTCAAACTTTATATAATATTTTGTTATATATTCAAACAATAAATATATAGAGTTTGTTTTGCATGTTATATTTATATTTATCAGTTGATCCATTCTTTTTTTTTTTTTTTTTTTTATTCTTCCTATTTTTCTTTTTCTTTAAAAATTCAAAAATATAAATTTGGACCAGAAAAACAATCCTGATTTTTAAAAAAGTTCTCGTCATCTTTACAGAGGGCTTATTCCAAGAAGATAACACGTTATTAAAGCTTTAATCAGACTAATGGACATTTTAGCGAACCATTAAATTTAATGATCACTTTGGTGCTCAGAGCAGGATATCAAATTTATCTCTCTGAATCACAAGATTTATTTTGGAAGCTCGTGAACAAACAAGCTTTTTAGCGTGGCAACATTTTCTGAAGAGTTTATTGGAAGTGCATTTGTTATTATTCACCACTTTGACCAGTTTCTGCTCCACTCATGTCCAAATCAAGATAACATGAACTCCAGTGTGTTCTCATATTGTAGATGTGCCAAAAGTCCTTCGGAGGAACTTTGTCGGAAGTCTTCAAGCCTGCTGAGGTCAGCAGGTCTATTTCCCTGCCAAATAGGTCTATTCCCTGGGCTGGCGGGAGGTCGGAAACTAATTACAAAGTGCAGGGCAGGGAAAAGTCAACTCATTTTCTTCCACCTCCTTATTGGTGGTTGCACTTCAGCGTGTTGGTATAGCAACGGACATTGACGGATACACTTTGGCCATAATGGATTTGTCAAATAAAGCTTGTTGCACTTCATACAATACCTCTTCCTGTCAAAATACACAGTTTTAGGTGGCTGCAACCCACAATACGATAGCATAAGCCCGGAATATGTCTCCAAGCCTAATAGACCAATTATGTTATGTAACACAATGACCTGTGCATAACTGTGCCAACCAGAAATTGGTGACTTTTAAATGTCTATAGATTTTAAGTTGGCAGCTGCCCAATTAACTGATCATTCTCTGAATTTTTGCCATCTGGACTCGTCATTACGATGCACAAATGCGAACCAAGGCTCATGTTGCTAGGCTACATGGCAACATCTGCAGTTATTCCAATTTTTTGTTGTATTTTTTGATTTTATTATTGGTTTGAGTGTTAGTGAGTGTGGTAATGAGTGTTGGAAATAAGGTTGTAAATGATGTGATGTATGATTGGATTTATGATTTGTATTTTGAGGTGCCGATGATAATGGATATGGCTTTTCAGAGCCAATTAAAGCTCTATTCAGCTCCTAAACATATCAGCATCTGTGTTTTGTTTAATTACACATCTGTTGAAATTCATTTCAACCACAACAAGAGTAAACCAACATCATTGACTAACATAATTAAGTTGAAGGCTCCTGAAAAGATTGTTTTCAGTTCTTGCCATTTGAATAAAAAGTGGAATCTGAAATTCATTTGAATTTATTGTTTATTCCACAAATCTGGTGTCATTTGTGTTCCTTATATATATATCATAAACTCATCATCAACATAAATTAATTCAGTTATAAATAATTTGACCCTTTTTAAAGTAATGAACGATTCCATAAAATAAAAAGACGCTGTCATGAAGTCAACATAATTTTTCAAGGACAAACTTTTATCTTTACATCAAATTATGTTTTATTTTTGACAGTATTTATTAAATTATTTAAATTAATAAATTTTACAATCTAGAAAAGCACTCATTTCATAGAATGATTCTTATGCTGCAATCTTTTAATTCATCCAAAAACCAGTGCTTCCAAAGCAAATGGAGCAAAAATTAGTTTTATTACTATAGTGTTTTAAAGTGACTTGCAATCTGACGAACTTTGAAGTTGTTTGAAGTAGTTGTTGGTTTATGCTAATGTTTTAGCCAACTTTATGAAATGCTTCTTTAATTCTTAGCTTTTTTTTCTCCTTTGCCTCAGGAGTGAGAGAGAATTTAAGTGTGGACAGTCATATCTCTGTGAACTTATGGCCGAAACCATTGATTAATGAAGCTTAGCCAAGCACTTTCTGGCACGAATTATCTGGTAGAGTGGTAGCTTTCAGTGAATACTCAGAAGATGATTTTACTGCTCTGTGGTTGCTCTTTCAAAGTTTAGGAGATTTAATGGAGTTATGTGACAATGTCAGTTATGTGACATTGAAGTATTAACTTGGTCTTAGATGTTTCTCATGAAATTGCTTTGGAGAAATATAAAAACAACACAGGTATATAACTATGAAATGAATGTGGGTAGCATAGCTCAGATAGTTTGATTTTCTGAGTTAGATGAGAAAATTAGTTGTTTAGTTAAGAGAGGTAAATCTATTTTGTTGTATCTCATATACAATCTTACAAATGGCAGAGAACAAAAGTTTTTAGCTTTGACCATTTTTAAAGGAATAGTTCACTCAAAAAATTAAAATTTGCTGAAAATGTACTTAATCTGAGATATAGATGAGTTGTTTCGTCATCAGAACAAAGATATCAGTATTGGTATCAGTGATACCAGATGCCACTAAACAAATATTTAAAAATATGCTGTCTTTATGTTTTTTGTACATTAATTTGAATATAGCATGTGAAATTATTGCAATATTGCAAAAGTATATTTAAAAACTTTAATGTTAGGTGAGATTAATTGCTATTAATTTAATAAAAAAATGTGCTTTTAGTTTGTGATTTTGGATTGATTGTTTTGAATAGTTTGAAGGTTATAGTTTATAAATGATAGATTTGTTTGTTAGATTTGTTTATTTTTTTGTTTCATATTTTTTTTACTGATGGACTGGAGTTGTGTGGATTTCTTGTGGATTATTGTGATGTTTTTATCAGCAATTTGAACTCTCATTCTGATGGCACCCATTCACTGTAGAGGATCTTATTAAGCTCCATTTATTCTATCTTTTTTATTTGTAGAAAATGTTTGTAATGGGGCTTTAAATAACTCATAAACCAACACCCAGATCAGAAGAACCTATAGTGAAACGCATTACGTTTTTAATCTCCATTTAACAAAAACTTCAGAAAAAAGACAAAAATGATGTCTGAATGCATGAATGCTGAATCTATTTCTTAAAAGTTCATTTGAAACTTAAACAGTACATTAAAAAAGTTATAGAAAAGTTAAAGCCGTTTCTGTGTGGGATAGACATTATGAATGCCAGTGAGTTGTGACATTTTCCCGATGCCTGCGGGCTGTTGGCCTTACCTCTCCTTCATCAGAGTGACAGAATGAACGACTGAGAATTTTATATGGAGACTTTGGACCGAAACAACCCTTCGGCCCGATTGAAAGGTTATTATAGAGAAAATGAGAATTTGAAAAAAATTTATATAATAATAAAACATTTGTTATATAAATGTCCTGTTTTCTTATTTTAGAAGTACTACAGGATTGACAAAAATCCATAAGGCAGCCCTATACATGGTGAAAAAAAAAGAGAGCGAGGGAGAAAAAGAGAGCAAGAGAGAGGCTGAATGTTATCTCATTTTCTCCTGTCTTGCATTTCCTGGGATTACATTAAAGCCTGGATGGTGATCCAGTAAGAGTTAGTTATTATTAGCTTAGTTCCCTCTTGCGTTTTAGCAATATTAGCATAAACACCGTCAACTCTTCTCCCACTGTAAACGCTGCAACAAAGGCCTCCCAACCCTGGATGAAATTATGAGCCTCTTTTGATGTTGCAGTCTTGAGCTTGATAAAAAAGGACGATCAAGCTTTGTTTTCGTTTGTTTGATCTGAATCGTTGGTGTGTTGCTTGGCATCCCTTTCATGTCAGAATTATTAATTGTGTCTTCACCTGTATGAAAATTATCTTTCACTGTTGTTATGTTTTTATTCAGAACTTCACATCAGCGATACATGGCTCCATTAAAATGGAATGTTGAAAAGGGGGTTTGATCTGTCAACCATGAGACAGTTGTGCAGGAGCCCGGGGCTAGTTGTCACACAGAAAGTTCTGTAATTTACAAGATATATAGGATTTTTTGACAATATTCAATGTAGTTTGATAGTTTGAAATTACTGTATGCTTCATAGTGCTTGATTAATCATGACTCTGTCTCTATTTTTAGTGTTTCTTACTGTGTGCTATCGATTTTTCCTTATCTTCATTTTGAAAGTCGCATAAGTCATTAACCAGCAAAGTTAAAGAGAATAGCATTCTCATTAAACTTTTCTCTGCTTTTAAACAATTCCAGATCTGTGGCTGATTAAGTGAGCCTTTGCGTAATGGACTTGAAAGAACGGTGGACTTCTTGTGTTACTGTGAATTCACGCACCTTTCAGCAGATCCATACTGAAGATTGTGAATTAGTGAAATAGCCTATACAGAGATTTACTGAGACTTGTTATTGAGCATGGCCAATTAAAAATAATGTGTGCCAGAAAGACAGCAAAAAATGATTCATGCATTTTAACAGTGCCAAACTGTAGGAAAATAAGTGTTTATATATATATATAATATATATATATATATATATATATATATATATATATATATACTGTATATATAAATGTAACCCATAGACAGCTTCAAATTAAATAAAGTATTTGGTTTCTAAAAAAAAGTTACAGGGCTGACCATATAGCAGTGAGGATGTCTATTAAGTTTGAGGTTGTATTGTATTGCGTTGCTAATGTTATTAGAGTATTTATTTTATTTTATTTTATTACATACCTGTGCCGCTGGAGTTAATGCCAGTTCACTCTATGGGCAATAACTCTCCACCCATTAGTAATAAATATTTAATATTTAAAGCAGCAGATGACAAAATTACAATGTGCGCTTATAATAAAACATTATTTTCCTTTAAAGGGATACTCCACCCCAAATTGAAAATTTTGTCAGTAATCACTTACACCCATGTCATTCCAAACCTGTAAAAGCTTCGTTCGTCTTCAGAATTTAAGATATTTTGGATGAAAACCGGGAGGCCTGTGACTGTCCCATAGACTGCCAAGTTACACTTTCAAGGTCCAGAAAAGTATGAAAGACATCGTCAGAATAGTCCATCTGCCATCAGTGGTTTGACGTAACGTTATGAAGCGTTATGATATGTTGTTATGATATGTTGTTATGATATGTTGTTATGATATGCTGTTCTGAGCACCAAAGTGATCATTAAATTTAATGGTTCGCTAAAAATGTCCATTAGTCTCTTTAATAACATTTTTTAAAGCTTTAATAATGTGTTATCTTCTTGAAAATAGGCCTTTGTAAAGATGACGAGAAATTTTTAAAAAATCAGGATTGTTTTTCTGGTCCAAATTTATATTTTTGACTTGCAGGAACCTTCTGTAACATTTTTAAAGAAAAAGAAAAATAGGAAGAATCCAAATTTAAAAAAAAGAATGGCTCTACTGATAAATATAAATAAAACACGCAAAACAAACTGTCAAAGCAATTCTAAGATTCAGTCTCTCTAAAACCCTCTTTTCTGTGAGCCTACTCTGCTCTGATTGGTCAGATGGCCCAGTCTGTTGTGATTGGTCTACCGCGTATAGCACATGTCGGAAAATGTATGCCCATTGCTATGGTTCCATATTTTGAACGCTCATTAGAAAATATAAGTAGCCATTATTTATCATACTTACAATATGATACTGGATTCAGTGGAGCCGGTAGGTCCAAATAAATTGGGTACTGAGCCATTTTTCAAGCACAAGCATTTTATAAATCCCACGATGAACTGCCAGAGATTGGAGAATCAGTCATCAGTAATATTACGCATTTGAGGGCGGGTCAAGTTGTACGCTGCCAGCCATTGTAGAACATAGGTGTGCATTTGGGGTGTGACGAGACACTTATCCCACGAGACGAGACGAGACACGACACGAAACTGGGTTCACGAGAATGAGACAAGACAAGATTTTTAAGATTTTTTTATTTTTTTAATGAGGTATTAAGTGTATAGGGAAAAATTTTATTTTATTCAACTGAAAAACACAAAATGCCCAAAAATGTTGGTGCATTTTGAAATCAAATTGTACTTTATGAAATTAAACATCTATTTTAATACATTTTATGCAGGTATAAACAACATGTAAACACTGTAAAAGGTTTTGCCACAAACTCAACTGACAGGCAAGTAATTGCACAAAATTATATAGAATACATAAAAATAAATAATAAACAAGACAAATAATATCTCTTTAAAGTAGCAGTCAGTCAAGTTTATTATTTAGTAAACTGATTTCCACTTTGATAAAAAAATGTTTTTTTTCCATAAAATTTTTCTCAACTCCTTTTTAATAGTATATACATTTTCACATCAATTTATTAAAAGTTTAACAAAAATGACATGTTTAGGGCTCTATGAAATGTTTTATTTTTTCTCACCATATTAATAATATTATTTTTCATTGTTTTAGTATGTCTAAATATTTGAATGCATAAAACAACTTAATTTATTCATTTTATTTTTTCTTAAAGTAGCCTTATGATTTCTCTTCCCTCAGAAATTCTGTGTTGTGTATTTGCATTTTTTTGGTTATCAAATGATGGCATAAAACATTAATTTCATCATTTATCATTTAATTGTTGAAATTTAAGCAAACTTTATTTTTTGGATTTACTATTAAAATTAAAACATGGAAGAAATGTTGTGTGATTATTCCTTAAAAACAATGTTTGTTTGTTTTATTTTAGTAGTAGTACTACTAGTAGTAGTCTGTGTACATTCTATTGTCGTTATTTCAAACCCGACTTTTATTTTGACTGGTTGCCTTGAATACCTTTACAGTTCTGTGTATGTGATATGACGCTAGTTTTACTCAAATCAAACGGTAAAATGCTTATGAAGTGACTCTCAGAGCAGTTCTGGAGATGTTCATGTGTTCACGTCCTATTTAGTGAGAAAGCAGACGCTGAAATCACCGCGAGCGTCACGCGCGCTTCAGTGTATGTGTGTGTGTGTGTGTGTGTGTGTGTGTGTGTGTGTGTATAATCCCTGCGTCTGGGCAATTCATTAACAGAGACAGGCAGAACATGCAGGAGTCATATTTAAATCGACTTTTGCAGCTTTATATTTTCAGATACTAGTCCATATCGTGATTTGATTTAAGTGTAATGACCTACTTTTGGTTATGTGATTCAAAATTTGAGAAATTCCGTGACATTCCATGTTAAACTGTGAATTCTGTTTTTATGACTAGATAAAGACTTCACTGCATAAGTTTCCCGCTTATCATGTGGCCACTTGCCTGATGTGAACATAATATCTTACGTACCTTACATTACATACCACTGGTGAAAGGGCCAGTGTAATGCAAATATATCTGAAAGGTCTGCAGGAGGATATCGTCACCTTCTCGCGAGACACATCGGATCTCGCGAGATCTCGTGCCACAAGATCTCGTCACACCCCTAGTGTGCATCATGCAAATGTGTTATCCCATGAAATGTAGCCATCATGAAAGTGGGATTCAAATTACTAATCACTCGGTTACGCCGTTCAGAGTCGATTCTTTCTTTTGGGAGAAAATAACATTCACATTATTGCTACGTTACACACTGCATGAAAGGCAATATTTGAAATGGCATAATGGGGCACTTTAAGATGATGAGTTTGATTTTAAGCATGATTGGACAATTATTTTCGAATAATTTGCATTGTATATTTGTTTTTTAACAAACCAACACTTTACCAAAAATCTCTAAGGCTGAAAACTGATTTTAGATTATGTGAAAATAAAATGTGCAAAAGCCTTGGAAGTGTGACTCTGAGTTGTTAGCTCTGACTGACACCTCTCTGAGCACAACTCAATTACTTCCACCGCACCGCGCTCTTTTCGCCAGCAGCTGATGAACACGTCCTGCGGGAATCACGGTCATGGGCAGCACAGGCCACAATGGTCCAGACAAGGTCAAGATTACCGATGATTCAGAACTAAAAGGCAACACAAAAGGCCCAGTAATGTACTAGGACTTGTGAAGGATTATTCTGAAAGGGGGTTATTGGGTGATAAGTAGCAATGACTCTGAAAGAAGCGGTGTAGATTGGAAAAAGTGATTCAAAGGAGAACTTCAGGACACGCTTGCCAGGCTCTGGATGGCTGGTAATTGCTGTTTGCCAAATGAGTGGCACTTCCAGAAAACTCAATATTTTTTCTTTGTCACTCTCTATCTTCTCTCAGCTCTGTGTGTGTATGTGTGTGTGTGTAGTAGAGAAGAGGTCAAGGTTTGGCTGGTTAGCATGGTTCGGTTAGACCCTGCTGGTAGGTTGGTTAATGATATTACTCTTATTTTTGTTTTCAAAAAATACATAAAAAGTGTAATTCATGCTTAAAATGGATTGAATACACATTTTCCAAAATGAACATGATTTTAATTGTTGAATTCAAATTAATTAAATATTTTAGGAGGCATAAAGTCAAATTAATAAAAATCTGATTCATACATAAAATGACTTGAATACACATCTTCAATGATGAATATGGTTTTCATTTCTGAATTAAAGCTAATTTTAATTTTTTTAGGGAGCATAAAGTCTAAATTTTAGGGTGAAACAATTGGCCTCATACTACAGTAAGGGAAAAAATCCAATTCATACATAAAATGACTTGAATGCACATCTTGCATGATGAACATGATTTAAATTTCAGAATTTTTAAAATTAAGTTTGATATTTTTAGGGGGCATAAATTCTAAATGTTAAGGTGATACAGATTCCTGATACTATAATGAAAAAATCCTCATTAGAGAATGGAGGGCAATAAAAGGCAAACCTTAATGAGATTGGCATTATTATTTATTATTGTCAAATTCCAAAAAAATACAGAACATAAAATATCATATACTGTATATAGTTATACCATGACATTTTTAGAGACATTACATTTAAACTTTTATTGAAATGGTTTTCCACTGCATATGAAACTAACATGAATGTAAAGAGCACATTTCTTAATACTTCGGTTTTAAACTCCATTTTGCTTTTCTGTATCTTTCTTTATCTTATTTATCTTTGACCCAGATGCCATAACTTCACCATTATGGGGCAAAAAGCATCTTTCTCCACTGACGGTCATCCAGCAGCAGCCGTTGGTAATATGTGAGCTGCATGCCCAGTCACTCAGCTCATGTGCTTATATGAGTCTCTTTTGAAGCCTGCAGAAATGGAAAGGTGTATATGACCTTCCCCGAGGCATTTCTCCAAGAACCCTCTGAGACCCTTTGGCTTCTCAGCAGTCACACTCCTCTACCTCTCATCCTTTGTTCCTCTCCTCTTCTGTCTCGCTCCATCCCTCCGGCAATTTGGTCGGGGTCAGTTTGGGGCGACGGTCTGTGAAGTGTAAAACCCGTTTTCAGAAACAGCAGCCAGGGACCCGGAGTGACACAGTTCTCATTTGCTGCACAGCAAGGATGGCCCACAAGCAAATTCATTGCGTGCAAGTGAAAGTCAACAGTTGTCCTTCTTGAATAACGTCCTGAGAAATATAAGGCAAGAACTACAGGTGAATAGAGTAAGAGATTTCAATGATAAGATGTTACCATATACACTGTGATAAAACAAATAAAACAAAGATTACTGGACTATGTTTTACAAGAGAGTACTATTGAGTTTTAATTCAAAATGTAGTGTTTATTTCAGTGTTGCTTGCGGTTTTGTGATATTTACTAGCAATTTGTGAGTGAAAATTCACTGTATGGACAAAAGCAGCTACAGTTCTTCAAAATATCTAATTCATCTGTTTCACAGAAGAGGTCATAGATGTTTGGAAGGGCATGGGGATGAGTAAATGACCGAATTTTGAATGACCTGTCCCTTTACACACTGTAAATAAATACTGTCATTAGCATTCATACCGCGATACACAGGATATCTGCATCCACAAAACAAACACCAGGCCAATGCGTGTGACCAGTATGTGAAATGCAAGAGAGCAGCCCAAAGAATTGAGAATAAGTTTGCGACCAAAACACCAAAACCAAAAGTGCACTTGCTTCAAGGTGATAAAAGTTGAACTAGAGACAGGATCCTTCAGGGAGCTGCAGACTCTCTCGAAGGTTAAAAATCTTCAGTCAGCCATGAACAAAATGTCTTTCTGTTTTCTTGAAGCTTCTCGGGTACATCCCTCCTTAAAAAGCCTCGAGGAGGTCAGAAAGCTTCAGAAGAAGTTAGTTTCTGGCCCACGGTTTGGCACTGATGTATTATTATTATTTTGCACCACAATCGATGTTCATGTTCAGAGCACTGGACCGGTTTGTTTCTTGGTTCAGCGGTTTGGTGATTTACTTTGCGATTTCGCTCCCATGTTGTCAACCTAAGTACACTTGATAAATCCTCCGAATAAGCAGGAGTGAAGTCCATTTGGCCCATTTCAGGCAGTATATTTCTTTCTGGTTCGAATGTGAGGACCTAACTTCCAGAGTGGTGGACCGTAAATTAATATCCTCAAGCATGTGCGGCACCATCTGCCTCTTTGAAACATATTCATCAATTTGACCAATTAGCAGATTAATTGCTTAATTACTTCGAGGCAGCTGTGTATTTCTCATGAAAATGCCAACAATGCCAGAACCGAGTCTTAGCACAATTTTACTTCTTCTACAGTTCTTTGTTTGGTCACAGCTGTTATTGAATTTCTGTTGCAAAGTGGGTCTATTGTTGAACCAGTTAGTTTGTCGATAAATATAGAAGTTGAATGCACAACAATATGTCTTTGTTGACCCGAGTGGCCTGTGTGTGCTATTTCTGAGGATGAATGCAGTAACAGCAAATTTACTTTTAGTGCACTTGACCTAAACTGATGGCAGTTTTTAAACTCCCAAACTCCAGCAAGCATTGAGTAAGCAAGTATATATTGATTTTAATGGTGTTTTGTATTGGTTGGCTTTACATTAATGTAATTCACACAGGGCATTAGGAATGTACAGACTCACTTTGTACATCTGTTTGATGTTGGGTGGCAAACTGTGAGTGTGCTTTCCTCACTCTGCTCTGCATCAAAAGAGCATGTGCCATCAGCATGTCAATTTTTCAGTGGTCTCACTTTCATTGATCTGATGGAAGAGTTTTTGTATGCATTTGTAATGATGGGTCACTTGCTGCCTATTAATTAAGGTTAAATCTCAAAGTCATTTCACAGGTTGTTTTTAGTGCCTTTTTGACATTCCTGATCAAACCTGAATCTATATGCTGAACTTTGATGCAAAATGGCCTGTCATTACGAATGTCCTCACAAAGCTCTTATGTCAGATTGTCAATGGAAGTTAAGGATAATTTTATGGGAAAAACATAGTAAAATATTTGTACTGAAAGCTTTTGCATTCTTTATTGATATAGGCCTATGTTCATAATGAATTTAATATGTATATGCATGCATATATATATATATATATATATATATATATATATATATATCGATATTGTGATCTATTAATGTATTAATAATATATATATAATATATATCCATATATAAATATATATACATATATAATATATATTTAAATGCATATGCGCTCTCCATAAGTACAAATAAATCAGCCTGCCATAAGCAAAGGTAATGTTTATTTTGCATTATGTATTTACTTTTATAGTATTTATTTATATTTTGAGCTTTTTTATTATGTGTTTAGTTTTTTTTTATTTTTTTTTATTTTTTTATTTTTTTTTTATTTATTTTTTTTTTTTTTTTTTTATTTAATTCTATTTTTGTCTGATGTTATGCCATCAGAAAGGTACTGTTTATTTTGCTTATCTTATTTATTTAGTATTTTTTTATATTTAGCTTTATTTATTTTACTAATTTTTAGTAATTCTAATTTTGTCTCATGTTAGTGCTGCGAAGGCAGCATTTTTCTTACTTTTTATTTTTTTATGTTTACTTTATATTATTTTTTTATTTTTAGTCCAATTACTCAAGTTAGTTTAAGCATTTCTTAATTTTTTGTTTTATTTTTTTAATTCTTATGTTCTAGTTTTTATTTTTGTGTAACAGATTCTTTTCTAATTAGACTTTTTTTTAAGAAGCTTTATTTTTTTACATTTATTACGATAGGACAGATCAGAACTGACAGGAAGCAAAGCAGGAGAGAGAAAGTTCTGCGAGTTAGGATTCGAACTCGGGACGCCTGTAGCACAACAGCGCTGACTGTCTGCACGCTGCCCACAAGACTATCGGCACCAAATGCAATCTGACTTTTGTCCAAAAAGTTTTAAGTAGACATTTTAGTCAGTGTTAGTACTTCAAACAAATTAAGCTGGGGTGCTCATGTGGGTGATATGGGTTTGAATCCAGAAAACAACATATGATAAGACATATATATTGAATGCAATTTAAGTCTCAAACACAGTTAAGTGTATTATATAGAGGGTCAAAGGTATGGAACAGTCTTCCCACATCACTTATTGAGGTTTCTAAAGAACAGTTTAAACAGAGAGTAAAATTGTTGTTATTAAGTTGTTTGAATTTTCCTTATGGGTTTGTGTTTTAATCCCAATTTTACACTGTTTGATAAAATGTTTTAGAATATGTTTTTAATTTATTAGAATAATAAATTAATTTAATAGAATTTTCTATGGATATTGCCACCAATTAAGCCCCTTGAGGGTTTTTCGGCAATTCTCCATCACATTTTTTTGTGAAAGGTATAATATTGTGTTTTATGCTTTGGTAGTGAAAATAGAATAAATCAAATCAAATCAAATAAGTCACTTTGGATAAAAGCATCTGCCAAATGCATCTATAAATATTTTGGTATCTCATTGATGTGCTGATTTTAGCCTGTCCCACCTAAAAACTAGTTCTTTATCTTCTCGAGTGTTTGAAATTAGACAACAGTGTCATCTGTTGATATTCAATTCATTTCATGAAACTACTATTTTAATCCATTCATTTTAATGACCAACACCATTCATATTATGCTGTGTTTCAAACTCTTTGAGCTGTGGTGCTGATATGGGAAATGTGGGTATGAATTTGAACTGTGTTGTGACCCTATTTTATTTGTCCTGGCCTTCTGCTCATCATTTCCTGTTAGCACACTATATTCACTATCAATAAAATGATGAAAACATTTATTTCATGTCATCTCCTAAGAGCAAGAATACAATATAAGGGTGCATTATTTGGATAATTTTTCATAGCCTAAGGCAACAAACGAATCTCTCTCTCTCTCAAAAAAAGATGCCTTTGTACTGGTCACTTTGGGACAAAAAGGAAAACTTACAGAAATTCAGTTCTATTTTTAAGGCCTCTGTTTAAATTGAAACTATACACTGTCTCAGTGTGCAGGGCATTATTAGACAGAGGTCTACATTTTAAACCGCTATAGCGCAAGCTCCATTATGCTTCAGTATTACACCTGAAACTGTCAGCGGTAACGGGAACCTTCAGGATCCTGTCTGAATGTTGGAACAGATCCTCAGACACATCTTTGAGCTTTTATTCTCGCAATCACAGGCACACAAGCTCCCAGCATCCTCTGATGAATATGTACAGAGATTGCCATTCTTACTCTTTCTGTGCCTGTCGATCTCTGTCTGTTGCTTTTGTCTCAATCACGCTCTCTTACTTTCTTCGTGCCTGTTCCTTACTAATGTGGTTTTATTGTAGCTGTTTCTTGTGGTTCCCAATAAAGTATTGTTAAAGCTCGGTGTCTTTTCCCTTGGGTCCAGGTATCACAACAACAAATGGATCAATGCACCAAACAATAGCAGAAATCTTAAGCACACAACCTGAAGCGAAGTCTTGTCATGAATATAATAGTGTCAGAGGTTTAGGGAAAGGAATAAAGCATGGAATAGAAACTTTTCTTTTTGTAGTGCTGGAAAGATAGACAAACTGAAGAAAGTAGAACACAAAATCCTTGCTGTTTTGTTTCAGCGCACTTGACGTTCTATATATAGGATGCAATAAAAATTCTTATTCTCTTTTTCTGTCTGTTTCTCTCCATCTCTCTCTCTCTCAGGGTGATGATGTTATGACAGTTATCAAAACCAAAGCCCAGTGGCCCGCCTGGCAGCCTCTTAATGTGTAAGTTTCTATCGCTTTGTACTTTTACATTTAGACAACAGCCCCCAAAAAGTGTTTTCACACTTAAAATAAATGAATGTCATTTCATTAGCCTATATGACAAGATATCAAACCAAGAGTGTCTTAAAGTGCTCAAAGTTCAGATATATAAATAAAATGAATACTGTTATTCAGCAAGAACATTAATTGATCAAAAGTGAGAGTAAAGATTTATGATTTTACAAAAGATTCTTATTTCTAATAATAACTCCTGTTCTTTTGAACTTTGTATTTATCAGAATCCTGAAAAAATGTATTACTGTTTTTAATATTAATAATATTAAAAAATGTTTCTTGAGCAGCATATTAGATGATTTCTGATGGATCATGTGACACTGAAGTATGTGAAGAATAATGATGCAGAAAATCACATTTTACATGGTTATTTTAAATTATAAAAATATTTCTCAATATTACTGTATTTTTGATCAAATAAATGCAGCCTCAAAAAAAAAAAAAAAAAAGAAAAGTAACAACCCCAGAAGTTACCAAATGTCTCTATGATCTTGCTTCTTGGATGAGTATTTTTCAACACTAAGGCCTGCTTCATAAAAAAAAAACCTTTAGCACCTGCTGGGTATGTAGATGTTTCTTTCCCTCTCACTAACGAGGCGGTTAATATTTTATGTGGTTTTGTTTAGCGAAGGCTTCCGTTTTTTGATGAGAGTAGCATTTCCCCTGTGGTGCTTTTGCGATTGAGGTTAATGGCCTCCCTCCAGCTCCAATACATCAGGACATTCTCTTGACCTATTTTAACATCAGACTGTCAATTACCACAACCAATTTACCCCATGAAGAGGGAATGGCAATAGCAGACGCTAATTATTTCCAAGCATAAGTCAAACATACGAGGCACTTTCCACCAATAGGGCATGCTGGGGTATCCCATAACTTTTTTTTTTAAAGCATTAGAGTCATAAATTGCCTTTTTTTTGTTGTTGTTGTTGTGAAGCATATTAAATACAGTATGTTTGTCTAACATAAAATTAGGCTAGCAAAATAGCTTGTATAGGCCATTTCTTTATCTTCTTGACTGCATACAATACTATTTTTAACCAAATTATTTTATTTTATATAAAACATTGTTTATTTTATTTTATTTTATTTTATTTCTTAACTGTGTCCCACATTTTGCACATCTTTGGTTTTGATTTCAAAACTTGCGTTTAATTCTCATCTGCCTGGAGTGCTTGGCTTTCTCTCTCTTCTTCTTTCTTCTGCTCTCAAGTGTGGGCTGTGCGAGTCATAAGGTGCTGGTTTCATGATGAATATTTAATATGTGTTAATCAATAGATCCAAGTATCAAACATGTAAAGCCTGCTCCGCTCAAATGGCAACAGTTGCTTTGGTGATGGTTTGTTATCAGGGCAATTAGTTTGATTAATTACCATCTGCATGGATTCTTACAAATTATGCCTTAGCGCATAATACATGACACAGATGTCTTGTACGTGGCATTATGTTTCTGTACAGTCCTTTCTCTGAAACTTTATTTTTGGAAGACTTCACCTCTTCTCTTGTCTGCTCTCAGGCGTGCCGCCCCCTCGGCGGAGTTCTCAGTGGATCGAGCCCGTCATCTCATGTCGTTCTTGACTATGCTGGGCCCCAGTCCTGACTGGAACGTGGGATTGTCTGGGGAGGACTTGTGCACCAGGGATTGCGGCTGGGTCCAGAGACTGGTGAAGGATCTGGTGCCGTGGGACGCCGGTACTGACAGCGGGGTCACTTATGAGGTCAGCTTTCACAGACTGATGACGTTGTTACATTAGAACATACTGTACTTCCAGGATGGAGTGCATATATGAGGCAACATGGGTCATTGTGCATACACTGAAGCTAGCTTTTCTTTTTATGTTTGTGTTATTTTTTTTTTTGTATTGTAAATTGTGTATGGTATGAATAGAGTCAGTTGCTTGGTTTTTCTTATTTACATTGAATTTTTGTTTTTTGGTTATTGTGAATAAATAGATTATTTTTTTGGATATTAATTGATTTTTTTTTTTTTTAATATTTTATTTTTGTTTAGCATTTTTTATTTATTTTTTTATGCATTTATTTTTTTTTATGATATGGGCAGTGATATTTTTATAATTTGTGCAGATTATTAAAATTATGTAATGTACTGCAAACTGCACTCTCCTGCCCCTTATCTTGCCTTGATAAACATAAAAAAAATCTATTTTTTGCAAACCTTCATGCAAACACATGATCCTGTCGACCGTTGCAACCGACCACACTCCAATAACTGGTTACACATAATGAATTTATATAATTAATATATAAATATTAATCAGTTTTTTATTTTTCATTATTTTTTTTAATTAATATTATTATTATTATTAAATAATGAAATAAAAATAATAAAATGAAAAAAAAAGAGTTAAAATTAATAAAGGACTATACAATACCAGAACAACGGTAATAATAATATTTGTTTTTATAATCTATTTTTTTTATTCCAACCATTGGTTTTTTAATAACAACAAGTAAAAAAACCAAAATCTATTGTTGTTTAAATAAAAACAATACATTAAAAATATGGTTATTAATAAAAATATTATAAAAGACCTACAATACAACAACGTTAATAATAATAATAATCAATATTCAACCATTTAATAACAACAATAGTTTATGGTTATTATTATTGTTGTTAATTGTTAAATACATTAAAAATTATGGTTATTATTAAAAAGTCTTTTTTTTATAAACCTACACGGCACAACATAGTAATTTCAATATTCAAACCATTACAGGATAAAAGTACTAATTATTAATTGTATTAAATATTATAATATTCAGTATTAAAAGTTTTAGTGATAAAATTGTTGTTGTTGTTGTTGTTGTTGTTGTTTTTGTTGTTGTTTTTTGTAAAATTTTATGTGGTAAAATATGATAATTATTCATACAATATAATCAAACAACTTGGACCGGACTTTGGCTGTAATCATGGTTTATTTTGTGGGGGGGGGGGGTTTATTTTGTGGGTGAGGGGGGGGGGTGAATGTTCACTTGTGAGCTTTATTGATTTAAACACTTATAACAATTAAACAAAGATAACCTGTTTGATTTATAAACTAAAATTCTCATAATGGGGGTCTTGATTCTTTATCTTTAAATGGGACCTCTTGTTGTGGATGACATTTTTGTATGTCCACTTCTTGGATTAGTTCTGGATCAGCTTTTTCCAGAAACCATTCAGAAGCATGACCATGATAAGTTACTAATGTTGCATAAAGTTATAATGTCAAATTAAATAAAAGCTTTAATGGCATTTAAACCCATTAACTTTGACAGGGTTATGTTTAATGTTATTGTTATGATATGTTGTTTTTGATGTGAGAATTAAATGTTTTATTAACAAAGCGAAAACTACTTTCAAATTCATAGTGCTTCCACATTGTCTCATATTTTAAGCTCGTACTTGCTATTATATACAAAAAATTGCCTAAAAATTATGTATATACAAGATGCAAAGGTTCCTCACTGCACTTTCTAAAAAAATAAATAATGTCATAGAGGAAGCAAACAGTATTAAGTCCTGCATGTCACCAAATAAGTAGAACCAGTTCACCCGCTGCCGCCCTCTGTACGGTGTCTGATGTTTGCTTGAAAGAAATAGTGTCATAGTTAACTTTAAGCTTTCATATTTGGAGCAGCAGCAATAACATCTTCATATTTACTCATTGTTCATCAAGAGCTGTTCAGAGCAAACAGTATTAAGTCTCTGCATGTCCCAGATACTAAGTAGAACCAGGATTCCCCTTGCTGGTTGGACGATAGTTGTTAGTTGTTTGTTGTGAGTTGTTTAAGTCTGATTGAGTTGTTTAACTCTTTATGCTTCAGTGGTTGAACTCTTTGAGGTTGGAGCAGAAGTTGTTGTTTGTTTTGAGTTAGTGTTGCTCGTTTTGTGTTTTTGTTTTGAGGGCTTTGGAGTTGGAAGGAAGTAACTGGTGCAGAGGCAGGAAAACAAGGCCATAAATCATACTCAGAAAGGAATAATACGCAGTCAATGAATGATGCATAGGGAGATGAAACTCTGGTAGACCCTAGGCAGTACATGGCATCCAAAAGTAACAACTCTACGTCTGTTTTTCTCTTACCATCCCTCCCTCCTCTCTCTCTCTCTTCTCTCCTCTCTATGTCATACGCTGTTATCTTGTATATCCAAGTCTCCCATATAACCCCTCAATCCACAAGGCGAGGATTCGTTCCCCGTGTCTCACCAGTTGGAGCACGCATCAGAGCCCCTTTTATGACCCTTCTGGTGGCCCCATCACATCCCTCGCCCGAGTGGTAGTGGAGAGAATCGCAAGAAAGGTTTGTTTTTTCATTTATAATTATAGTATTTATATCTGTTTACAATTATTTTCATTTTTGTTTATAGTATTTATATCTGTTTACAATTATACACCTTTTACAGAAATTCATCAAAAGTATGGAAGGACAGTACTTGTTTTCAATATCGGTTATTTTTTTCATGAATGTTTTTAGATTGTACTTTTTTAAATAGTTCTGTTCAGCAAGAATGCATTCAATTGATCAGTAATCAGTATTGATCAGTAAATGCTTTTTTGAATTACATTTGATTTATTTTATTTCAAATTGTAATTTTTCACAATATTACTGATTTTACTGCATTGTAATGTGTATGTATATTGGATACTTAATAGCTTTTTCCCTCTATTTGTATATTTTGAATACCTTTGCTATCATCTAAATTTGACTTAAATTACAATCTTTAACTTTTACAATATTAATTTATTAATAATTTAAAAGGTCAAATCTATAATCTTTAACCACTAATAATTAAATACCAAATGTAATCTTGCCCATAACAATTTATTATTGTTTATTTCCTGTTCTCTAGCAAAATGGAACATTTAACTTCTATATATCTATATATATATATTATATATATTTATATATATATATATATATTACTATATATATAGTATTCAGTATAAACAGCTGTGACCCTGATTTGCTGAGTCATAAAAGTCCATTTGCTTAACAAATTAAAGCAATTGCTTACAAAAATATGTCAAAGCAAGCAGTTGTGAAACACAAACACTCAGCAATGCTCATAACACATCTGTTATCCTTCACACGTGGTAATGACAGTGTTTGAAAAGGATTGTTTCTAAAATACTCCATTCCGGAAACTTATCGACATGATCCAGAAACTCTTAAGATTCACAACCGATGTTTGTTCTCTGTTTCACAGCTGGGATGAATTTATTTTTGTTTTTTAGTTTGTGTTGAATCTCATCTCTAGTCTTTTGTATTGGGTTTTTGAGTGGGGTAAAGCGTGGGATTGCCTTGAGCCAGCTAGTTTACAATCATCTGCCCTTAGAGAATCTTTTTTTTTTTTTTTGCGCGGGGCTTAGCGTGATAGTGATCAGATGGCAAAATAGTGGATCTTATCAGGTGCTGTGATGTTGATCCATGTTCTTCCAATCTGCAGGGAGAGCAGTGCAATACCGTGCCCGACACCATAGACGATATCGTTGCTGATATTGCTCAGGAGGAGAAGGAGGAAGGTGCGTATGGCTACGCTATCTTATCCAATTTGTAGCACCTCATTTAAAAACATAGCCACCGGACAGTTTAATGAACAAGGTGGCCTGCAGGTATCTTAGCGTAAACCTCCCAATGTCCCTTCTGTCACGGTTAAGTCAAACAACAGGAAGATGAAGAAGAACAATATGCTTTACCATGGTGCACTTCAATTATGTTTGTTGGCTAATGCACTCTGCCAGATAATTACCTGTGGTTTCCCTCCAGTTTCTTGTGAGTTTCAAGAGTGGAAAGACGGAGACTGGAATGAACAAGAGCTTTGCTGCTTTTAAAGCTAAAGAGTGTCATTTCTATGCTGCTAGGAGCTATTAGTCCTGCTCTGAACTCAACCAGTGTTGCTGTCAGGCTGGTCAGGAAATGTTTTGATAGCAGCACCGAGCCACAAAGAGGAATAAAAAAGAGACAGAAATATAACTGACATAAAGATAAAAATACTTAAAGGAAAGTCAATTTTTTAAATGGCATTTCTATGAAAATGAAAATTTGCTAAATATGTACTGACCCTCAGGCCAAGTTGTAGATGAGCTTATTTCTTCATCAGAATAGATTTGGAGAAATTTAACATTAAATCAGTTGCTCACCAGTCGATCCTCTGCAGTGAAGGGGTGCCGTCAGAATGAGAGCCCAAACAGCTGATAAAAACATCACAGTAATCCACAGCATGACTTCAGTCCATCAATTAATCTCTTGTCAAGTGAATAGTAGCATTTTTGTGATAAATTTGTCATTAAGATGTTGTTTTTGACTAAAACATGAGTCCTCTATCCATATTGATTTCTCCAGTGAAAAAGTCATCTCATCTGAGTCAGGAGAAAAATATGCTCAGATCAAGCACCATTTACAAGCGAAAAGTGTCCAAATCTATTCTAAATAAATATGTTGGTGGATTTTAATGTGACGACAGGGGATGGACTTTTTCAGTGGATGAAGCAATGCAGTATTTCATCTAGAAGCAACAGTATAAATGTAAAGGGATAGTTTATAGTTTTTTTTTAAGTCTGAGATCCTAGGTGTATGTGACTTTCTTCTTTCAGACAAATACAATCTGAGTTAAATCAAAAATTGTCCTGTCTCTTCCAAGTTTTATAATGGCAGTGAATGGGTGTTAAGATTTTGAAGCCCAAGAAAGTGCATCCACCCATCATAAAAAGTGATCCACACATCTCCGGGGGGTTAATATAGGCCTTCTGACGCAAATCGATGCATTTGTGATCAAAGAATATCCTTATTTAAAACTTAATCTCTATGCTTAAGCTAAGTGTTGTTCTTGCATTCATGAGAGAATGGCGTTCCAGCAGATGAAGTAGGATGCAGGTGTAGCGTAAGTTCTGGTGAGAAGTGACGAACATGGAAGCACAGTGGAGAGACCAAAACACCGGTCATGAATTAGAAGGTCGAAACAAGGATTTGTAAAGAAAAATGTTGGAGGATTTCGATATAAGCCAAGTAGAGACTTGGTTCTCAAGATACTAGCATCTTCTCACCGGACAGTTAGTGGAAGCTAGAGATTACAGTTTCTAAAGTTTTAAATATGGATGTTTTGGGTTTTTTTTCACAAACACATCACTTTGCTTCTGAAGTTCCCGGAGCCGTATGGAGCTTTTTTATAATGGATAGACATACTTTATTGGGCTTCAAAATCTCAACACCCATTCACTGCCATTATAAATCAGCCAGGACATATTTTATATAATTCCAGTTGTATTTCTCTGAAAGAAGAAAGTCATATACACCTAGGATGACTTGAGTGAATCATTGGGTAATTTTCATTTTTGGGGTGAACTACCCCTTTAAAATGTCTAAATAATGGATTTATTTCTTACAAACATGCAGTCTTTTACTCCAAAGACATTAACTGCTGGAACTGAGTCATTTTTATCAGCTGTTGAAACTCTCATTCTGATGGCACCCATTCACTGCTGAGGATCTACTGCTGAGCAAGTGACGTAATGCTAAATCTTTCCAAATCTGTTCTGATGGAGCAACAAACACATCTACATCTTGAATGGATGAGTACATTTTCAGCAAATTTTCATTTTTGGGAGTACTATTCCTTTTAGGAAAGCTTTATAAGTGCTACTGCTTTTCATGAACTGTGCAGTGTTCTCTAATGAGTCAATCCACTCACATTTCCACAGCCGACAACACTCCAGAGACGTGCATCTACTCAAACTGGTCTCCATGGTCAGCCTGTAGCTCCTCCACCTGCGATAAGGGTAGACGGATGAGGCAGAGGATGCTAAAAGCACAGCTGGACCACAACGTGCCCTGCCTGCATACCCAAGACTTTGAGCCCTGCATGGGGCCGGGCTGCAGCGAGGAGGGTGAGCTAGATAACGCTGGTCTCCAGCTCTCCAGTGCATATAAAACCCTTTGAGGCTGACGGATTTAGGGATCACTATCTCAGAGCGTGCCAGGTAGGAAGATGCATAGAATAAGGGGGAAAAATGGAGGAAGACGGAATAAAAATGTTGTGCAGAAAAGCATGCATGAAATGCTGAGTGGAGCAGGTAATTAATTGATAGCCTTGTTAGTGTGGGTAATGTAGAGAAATGCAAAGTCTCTGTTTTCAAGGTTACGAAAACCTTAGCCGACCTCAAACTGCTGCTGTAGAGTTTTATGCCTGCAATCTGCTCGAGCAGACTAGGGTATTGATTCCCTCATTGGAGAGGTAGACGCTATAAACCATAACCATAAACTATATATTGTGGTTTATCGTTTAAAAGAATCAATAAGACATTTGCACTTTGGTAGGTTGGCCATTTGGGTCGGAGTGTAAAATCTTGGTAAGTTAAACTGCAAATAATGTTTTCTCTTTTGAGTGGTTGGCTGTCTTTTCTTAGATCTGTATATCGACACACCTATAAGGGCTGCACAAATTCAAATTTAAATCACAATCGCTGTATGGCCTTCTGTGACCACAAAAAGCTGTAATTTAATTACGTAAATATAGTCCCCATGTGCTGTGGGTTCTAAATAGGCATTATTCTCCAATGTGGCAGAAACGGGTCTTTTTCATTTTTCCACCAAAATAATGGCAACTGTGGGTAGAGTGATATTTTATGGTATAAAAATATACTAAAAGGCTCTACATTTTCAAGATATTCCAATGTTTTCAGCATAATGTACTATGGAATAAAAATATTGTAATTTAACTTTTTTGATAGTATGCAAAATAATATTGCATAAAAATATTGTATATTATGAAATAATTTTATTTCAGATTATACAAAAAAAGTTCTAAGTATTTTTTTAAATTCCAGTGTGTTTGGTATATGATATACTATTGTATAAAATATTGTAATTTTAGATTATTTTAAAATATTCTAAATTTTCATTTTTATTAATAGTATTTGAAATGTTGTAAAGAACACAGTATACTAAATAAAATTATGTTCAAATATGTTCTAAATATTTGGAATATTATGATTGATAATATGTAAAAAAAAAAAGGTTAAAAATTTTAATTTAAAATATTGTAAATATTAAATAGTTATTTTAGTATAAGATATAATGTCATATAATAATAATGATTTATATATATATATATTCATTTTAATATACAATATTAATAAGATATAATGTCATATAATAATAATGATTTATATATATATATATTCATTTTCTAATTTAACAACTATTAATGGTAGTGGTAGCACTAATGTTACAGTAATATGCAGAAATAATATGTGAACAAAAAATGTTAATAAAAATCATCAACTAGAATGTACTAAAAGTCTGAGTCCACTTTGAAGTACAATGTGAATGCAAAGGAAACTGGATTGTTTTTTAGCCCATTCATTTTGGGTCTGAATTTTATACTTGTGAACAAGTATTAATAACCCTAAAGAGTGTTGTTGTGTGAAACATAATTTAAGTAGGAGACAAAAGACATGACTTGATTTGTTATCTTATTTTTTGCAGTTTTAGTTTGAATTTGTCCTGTACTTTTAATATCTTGATACCAAAAGCACAAATATGTGAGATGTTGCAGTTCAAATCTCAATATCAATAAGCAAAAATAACCGTAATATTATATAGCGTCTGTGACGTTTTCTCTGTCTGTCGGTCTTTCTCTCCACCTGGCGACTGATGACTTTCTCTCTTTTTTTCTGTCTGTCAGTGTATCTACATCAACTCATCCATCTGCCTCATCTGTACCTCTCCATCCTCTGAACTGTCTGTTTTTCCACATCACGTCTTCATTCTGTCAGCTCTGACGTGAGGCTTTTAAAGATGTTGAAGGCGGCTATTTCTCTCCAGCACTTGCTATTGATTAATAGAACCTGCATCGCTTCACGTAGACTCTCTTTTATTTTTAATTAATGGGCCGTTAAGGGCCTGCATTGATTGATAATCCACCATCCCGTTGACAGGCCGACACTGGGGCCTCTGGGGGCCCCATCAGGGCCACGTTTATTTACAGCTCTTATTAATGATTCACTTAGTTCTGCTTTATTAGGTAGTGCTCGCTGCTGGTCCCAAATGGGGTCTGCAGTTCTGCACTGGAGACAAATCTATGGAGAGTCGCCCCAAGTTCATCCATCCCATCTGATAACAAATCTATTTACAAGCTCTGCCTTAGAGATAATTGGAACGGCTGAGGTGAGATAACGCATGGCTGGATCGGTCAATTTGATCACATCTGTCAGCACTTTATAAGGGGAGAAAGGTGGAAGATATGAAAGATGAACTGTAGAGAACGGCAGCATTGAAAAACGATAGAGAAGGATTGTAATCTTACAGTCTGTCATACATAAAGAAAGAGGATTATGGGAACGGGTCACTGCATTGAATTGCTCTATATAGCGAAGAGGGAATATCTTACACCTGTTTTCTTTATCATAATTAAGTAATTTGTCACAGGAGGCTGTTTGCAATGCATGGCCAGCAAAAAGACATCAATAAATCATTAAATTGATATTAATATTTATAATAAACCCTATTATTAAGAAGTATATTAATAATAAAACAAATAAAAGTGTTATTAAATTATTTATCTTAAATATTATATTTGAAGTTAATTATAATATTGTAAAATTTAAACTACTACTACCATTAACAATCACAATATTTTTTTCATATATATAGTTTTATTATAGCATATAGCATTCTTATTATTATTATTATTCAATTCTACACATTAAATATTGAAATAATATCAATTATTGTTTTTTATTGTTAATATAGTTCATTAGCCTGTTGCAAACTTACCACATAACTGTACAAATATAATAAATTAATAATTATCATTGAATTTTACACATTAGATTATAAGCTTGTTTTTAATTATTATATTGTATATTTAATAATAATAATCATAATCATCGTCATAAAATGATTATAATAATAAACCAATTTCCTGGCAAGTTATTATTATTATTATTATTATTATTATTATTATTATTATTATTATTATTATTATTATTATTATTAATCTACACATTAAATATTACATTTGATGTTAATTATAATTTAATAATAATAATAATTATAATGATGACAGTAAACAAATTTTGTGGCAAGTAATGTAGTTCATTATTATTATTATCATTATTATTATTATTATTATTAATAATAATTAGTAAAATATTTAGGGTGTAGAATTTAATAATAATAATAATAATAATAATAATAATAATAATAATAATGACAGTAAACAAATTATGTGGCAAGTAATGTAGTTCATCTTTATTATTAATATTATTATTATTAATTAGTAAAATAGTTAGGGTGTAGAATTTGATAATAATAATAAAAATAATAATGAGAGTAATCCAATTTTTTTGGTAAGTAATATAGTTTATTATATTTATTATTGTTATTATTATTATTATTATTATTATTAAATTCTTTACATTTAATATTAATTTTGATGTTATTATAATCAAAATATTGTATAATTATTGTTTTTGTTGTTGTTGTTCATTAGCAAAATATTTAGGGTGTACAATTTAATTAAAAAATAATAACAAAAATTGTAGTAATTTAAAAGTAATTTAGTTTAATAAGCCCGTTGCAAACTTACCACATTAATACAATCTAAAATCTTACATAGACACAATTTGTTTTGTCCACAATACTAATTTTAAGAATTAAAGCATAAATCTTTAGATCAAAAGTTTTTATGCTAAATATGACTGTAGTCAAATAGATCCATTCACTCATCACCAGATCTCACAGTAAACATTTAGGACAGATTTGTGACGTACAATTCCTCATTAGCATATGACTGTGTTCTGTTCCCTAGAGGCGTCCACATGTATGATGTCAGAGTGGATCAGCTGGTCTCCGTGCAGCTCCTCGTGTGGAATGGGCATGAGGTCCAGAGAGAGATACGTCAAGCAGTTCCCAGAGGACGGCTCCAGCTGCACGCTGCCAACCGAGGAGACCGAGAAGTGTGTGGTCAACGAGGACTGTTGTAAGTTATATACTGTATATGTTGTTTTCATGTTTTCATGAGCATTTAGTACAGTTATTTAGTCAAATAACTATCATAAAATCTACACAAGTAATGTTAGACACATGTTTACGCTTGTTTCAGCACCCAGTAGCTGTGTGGTGACTGAGTGGTCTGAGTGGGAGCCCTGCAGCGTGAGCTGTGGAGTGGGGATGAGGAGGAAAGAGCGCATGATGAAGATGGAGGCCTCAGATGGCTCGCCCTGTCGAGCGCAGCTGGTGGAGGCAGAGAAGTGCATGATGCCTGAGTGCAGTAAGTATGAAGCCACGAAATGTCAATTCAATCCAACACCCTCTCATGGGCCGGGCAAGATGCTCTGCTTCACCAGGCTGGATTCATTACCAGAATTCCTCTTTGCTGCTAGTCGATTTCTAATTAGACCTGCGTGTCACTTGCCCCTGTGGTAGGGCTGTACCAGCCGTTAGTAAGGTCTTGTTTAAATTGAGGCGCCATGGTCACACTTGGGATTGTGTAGCTAGTCATTGCTAAATCAGAACTTAATCTGGCTCCATCATTTCTTTTAAAGACAAGACATACAGAATGTAGTTACATAATATCACCTTTATTTATCTGCTAAACAGCTTTTAAATTTGTAACTAGAAGTAGTATTTAATCACAGTCCATTTCAGTTTTAACTTGTAACATGCTTCAAATTGAGCAGTAATTTAGTTAACCATTCAAATATGATACATAAATGATCACAAAATATAATAAATAGTACATTTAAATATGTGAATATTTAGGAACTGTATCTAAATTGAGACATTTTTAATCTAGTGGATGAGAAAACCAGTATGCATGATAGCAACATTTATTTATTTAGTTAATAAATATAAGTATAAATAAATAAGAGTCCTTATTTATTATATTTATTTAATACATTATGCACATTAAATATTACATTTGATGTTTATTATAGTTTTGTATAATTTAACAACAACAACAATAATCATCATCATAATAATGGAAGATTCATTTTTAAATTATTTAAATATGATTGATCTATAGTGGATGAAAAAACTGTATGCATCATGGCAAAGTTTTGGTCTTAATACTATTTGATTTACAAATATAAAACTGGCTATACAGTTTAAATTTAAAACATATGCTCTAAAATATACTTAATATACTTTTATAATTTTATAAAGTTAAACCATCACCACAAGAAGCAATATTTTATAATACAAAAGATTTATAGGTAATATTTGATGTTTTTTTTTTAGGTCACACTATATTTTCCATTTTCCTTACTGTTCCAATTCTCACTAGTAACTAACTATTAACTATGACTTTTGCCTCAATATGCTCTTAATTTGCTGCTTATTAATAGTTAGGAAGGTAGTTGTTAAGGGGGGGTACAATGCGTTGGTAATTTGGTTGTTATTGGTGGTTAGGATGGTATTTGTTAAGGGGGGGTACAATGCTATCTAAGTTTCAAAAAACGATTTGGATGTATAACAGAGGCTATGCCAAATGCACACTTCCAGTTTCAGGGTTTTTTTCCGATTGGTGGCTTCTTGTACGTAATGAAGGGTGGAACTCCTTATATTGGAGAGAGTGCCCGCGCACACAGACCAGAGCGAGATTGCGCCCATCATCAACACGATTCATTCAGCAGCGCTGCATGGACTCGCTCAGGAAGAATGTCTTCAAAGAAGTGTGTTTTTGGTTGTAAGAACCTTGTTTCAGCTTCCCGACCACGTTATGTAAACAGTGGATGCAGTTTGTGTTTTTTCGGGGCAGCAACAGAGTTTCGCAAGTGTGTTTGTTTGTCGAATGTTTTATAAACAGGCCTATTTCGATCGTTCAATACTGAAAGATGAAGTCCCTGGCGATAAAAAAGATCCTGGTCATGATTCAGAACTGCGATAGTAATGGCGAGTTCACACTGCATGATTTTTAAAATCATTAAACATTGTTTCCACTCTGCACGAATCTATGATCTATCTGGGGTAGCATTCAGGTGCTGCTGTGTTCACATTGCATGATAGATCAGCGACAAGAGGTTACACAGTACATGACTTTAAAATAGGAAGAATCGCCGACAACTCTGTCTGGTCTACAAATTTCATAACCAAACGCATCCGAGAAGTGATAAGGAAATAACGCAAGATCACGCTGATAGTATAATTATCATAATAGTATTAGTATCATAAACTATACTAAATAAGTTTAGTTTATGAACAGTATAGTAACTCTTCTTAACTTGTGTACTTGTGTGTGTGTGTGTGTGTGTGTGTGTGTGTAGATTCAGTGGTGTGTATGCTGTCTCCATGGTCAGACTGGGGAGAGTGCAGCGTTACTTGCGGTGTGGGCATGCGTTCTCGTCAGCGCATGCTGAAGACGCCCGTAGAGCCCAGCCTGTGTCCGGATGAGCTCGAGCAGGTTGAAAAGTGCATGCTTCCTGAATGCCGTGAGTAACACACACACACACACATACACACACACACACTTTCATTTATACCAAAGACTTTATGTTTTCCTGTAAATACTAGACTAACCCTAATGTGATTTACTAATTGACGACATCCCTAAATGGAGGTTTCATGATATTTAATTCACATAATTGTCTCCAAACTGTAGTACTGTACATACACAGAAATACACACATGAATGAAATGCTCCCTTCTTAATTCCGTCCTCTATTCCTCCTCTAGCCACGGACTGCATGCTGTCGGAGTGGTCGGGGTGGTCCGAGTGCAATAAGTCTTGCGGGAAGGGTCACGTGATCCGCTCACGGATGGTCAAATTAGAGCCTCAGTTTGGAGGCATGCCCTGTCCCGAGACAGTCCAGAGGAAAAAATGCAAGATCCGCAAGTGCACAAAAGGTTCCCGCACCAGCGACAAGAGGAAGAGACAGGAAGCTTCAGACAGGAGGAGAGAAATACAGAGCAAGGAGTCCGTGGCAGAGGAAAGCTCAGGTCCAGAATTATTTAGTATTTGCTTATTGCAAGTTTAGCTCTCTGTCAACAGATCCTTCCTGGAAGCAGGATTTATGTTAATTGCACCTAGTTTGTGCAGCTGAATTTGACTTTAAAAGTCAACTTGAAGTTAAAATTTACCTTTTTGATGTTCCTGGTTTTACTTTGCATGATTTATCAGAGGCAGATATTCCAAAGAAATCTTTATTATCTTTCAATCATCAATAGGTAATAACCTTAACAGCCTCTTTAAAACTTTTCTTGGCTGATTTCACCTTGGTACAAAGCTCCTAAAAGGACATGGTGATGGAAAAAATATGAAACAGAAGGGAAAAAACATTGTGTTCTCTCACAACTTGTCTCATGATGCATTCTCCTGGGAATATTTTGCAGTCTCATGTAAAACCTGTGTGTTTTTGCGAGTGTCTTCGGCATGATGCTTCACTCTTGTAATTATTGCATATAATTACTTGACTAAGCTGTAAAGAGCTCAGAAAGAGACATGGTGATGGGGAAAAAATGAGATGGAAGGGAAATTTATATTTCAATACTTTTCATTTTTCATTTGCAAAACTTTTGGGATCCTCCACGAAATTTTGCTTTCATGGTTAGAAAATATGAAGTGGCTGAAACTCAAAAGCTTTCATAAAGTTTCTTTATGGAACACAAAAGTTTTTGGAGCAAAAGTACATTTTCTCTGTGGGAACGCATAAAGTTTTGTAAGTGAATGCAAAAGCAGTAACCATTTTCAAAAAAAAACATTGAAATGTGTCAAGATGATGTGAAATGACAATTTTTTCACAATCCAATCAGTTCCAAAGGATAAAATCCTAGTGAGCTGCCTACAGTGGAAATATTTCAAGTCATCATATGTGTGCTCTTAAAAGGCACAGAACTAATAGAGCTGGTTTGTTAGATACTTTTTGATCAAACTCTGAAGCATGCATTTGCATGTATTATTTATGGAGGCAATCCCAAAATGCATTGCAACAAGGTCTGAAATTTATAAAAAATTGTTATTTGAAATTAAAAATGAACATGGTGCCAATAGCCTTGTGTGCAGTCAGTGTGCTGATATATCACGCCGTTGCACTACGGGCGTCACGAGTTCAAATCCTGGCTTGAGGACCTTTCCCGATCCCGCCCCCATCTCTCTCTCCCACTTCGTTTCCTGTCTCCTCTATACTGGCCTATCATAATAAAGTCTTTAAGAAATTAAAAATGTACTATTTTACCCAATATGTTCTATAATTTTTAAGCTTACTAATGCATTTTAGGCTAATAACTCGTGGCATCTACATTACTGTTCAAACGCCTGGATTCAGTAAGATTAAAAAAAAGAAGAAAGTTTTTGAAAGAAGACACTTACACCAAGGCTGCATTTATTTAATGAAAAAACAGTAAAAACTGTAAAATAGGGAAATATTATCACAATTTAAAATATCTGTTGTCCATTTGAAAATATTTAAACTGTTATTTATTCCTGTGATGCAAAGCTGGATTTTCAACATCATTACTCCAGTCTTCAGTGTCAAATGGTTCTTCAGAAATCATTCTAATATGCTGATTTGCTGCTCAATAAACATTTCTTATTATTATCAGTGTTGGAAACAGTAATGCTGATAAATATTTTTGTGGAAACCATTTTTTCAGGATTCTTTGATGAATAGAAAGTTCAAAAGAACATTTATTTGAAATATAAATCTTTTGCATCATTATAAATATCTTTACAATCACTTGTGATCAATATAATGCATTTGTTCTGAACAGAAATATTAATTCCTTTAAACTTTTTAAATCTTACTGACCCCAAATTTTGAATGATATTAGAGCAGCATTCCAAATCAGTCACTTGAGCATTGAGATGCATCCTAACAAGGCAAAAATCTCTTTGTAAGCAACAAGGCACCTTACTGTTTTGGAACAGAGCTAATATTTTTGTTATTGATTTTATTGTTCTCCTAAGCTCCCTGTAAATCTTCTGTATTGCTCTATGTGAAAAGTCGTGCATTAATCAATACATTCCATCTTTTAAAGCTCTGCCATTCTGTGTGAGCCAGAGCATCTCACACACACACACACACACACACACACACACACACACACACACACACACACACGTTGTATTGTCAGCATATGATGAAGTGATTCAGTATGGCTGCAGATGGTGATATAGAGGATGTCCCAGGCTCATAGTACTAGAGAAGTCTCTCTGGTCTTGCCGCTTATTCCTAACACACATGAACACACACGCTAATACGTCACCTTTAACTGTGCTGTTCCCCTCAGCTGTGGAGGATACTGGTGATATTCATTTTTGGCACTTTATGTTGGTCACCTCCAGCGTGCTTGAAAAAGCCTCCACTTCCCCAGCTCCACCTGTATAGACCTGTTTTGGGGTGATTCCATGTATGTTATATATGGGGCTTATTTCATATTTGTTATATGTGCAGCATCAGTATTTTCTACCAGCATGTCTGTGGATTTATTGGCAGTAGCAAGTCTCTGTTGCAGCAGCAGCATAGCAGATCTATTTCATCAAGACCAAACACATTAACATTGTCATGAATATTACCGTGCTAAACTCCATCCTTCATTAAAGGGCCAAAACCCCCATTGATTTTCTTTACTTTCTTCCAACAGCCTGTGCATTACGCCCGTGGTCCAGCTGGACACAGTGTACCAAGCCATGCGGCGGGGGGGTCCAAGAGCGTGTGATGTACGTAAAGAAGAAAGGCAAATCTTCACAGCCCAGCCACTGCAAAAACCAGAAGGAGGTCCGCGCGTGCAAAGTGCAACCGTGCTAAAAGTGACTATCCATCACTGTAATACACACACACACACACACACACACACAAAAACACACACCCCAACACACACTGAATCAGCCCTTAAAGAGGCTGAATAGGGCAGAAACAGCGTAGTTTAAACCTAAGGTTTCCTGAAGCAGGACTGGCGAGGGGTGTGTGTTCCAGCTTGTAGGGTTTTAAAATAACACACATGTGGACCAGGCCTGTTATCCGTGATTAGTTTTAGATGCCTTCTTAGTAGGCGTATATACTGTATCACTATATAACCGACACTTTTCAGTACCACCTTCACTAAAACATCAGTGTGCACTTCTTTTTTTAACAGTAATTACATTTTTCTTTCATTTGTTTTGCACAACCACATTCTTTTTGGGTAAAGGTTGGCGGTCAAAAGAGATACGTAGCATTTCCTGTAAACAAAACATTGTTTTCTGCATCCCATAAAGATTTTGGATGCAATCCTATACTGGTTTGTGAAGGAAAACAGGCCGTGATGTGGGATTCGCAAACAAATTCTAATCCGAGGCTGCCCCCATTGAGTGATATCAAGGTGGGTCACCCACAATCAATGCCCAATTGATTCAGACAGCAAGTGCTTGGTGAGGACAGAGGATTTTTTTTCCCCTCGTTTGTGAAATTTTCGGGAAATCTAGTCAAATGCAGGCTTGGGGTGATGCATTGGCCGGGCTATGGATAGTTTAACATTTTATTTCCAAACTAAAAAGCACAGTTAAACCACCATTCAACATTTTTGGGATTTATTTTATAAATTGTGATATATTAACTTTGAGGTGAAAATAGATTGTGACTTTTTATTGCATTATTAGATGTATAAGAGGCTAATGTGAAATATTAACCCATCTGTAGGGAAAGAAAGCAATTAAATTAGACTTTTTCTTACTTTTATTGTGGAATTTTGATATATTTAGCTTCAAAAAGTCTTGCCAAAGTCAAGTGTGGATTTTCTTTTTCTCTGTCGCTCTCTCTCCCTTTTTTCTTTTCACTCATCCCTTCTTCTGCAATGTTCTGCTATTTTGGAATAAATCTTTACAATAAAAAAATTATGTGACTACATGTTTTGGATTGCTTATTACCTCATATATATATATATATATATAAATATATTATATATATCTATATTATTACCTCATATATATATATATATATAATTTTAAAATGTATATTCATTATAAAATAAATACGTGTAAACAGGTTTGCTTTTTCATATTCTTTCCTGATCTAGAACAGTTTTTCTATCTAACCACTAGGTGGAGACAGAGACTTAAGATGCGCTACATAATTATGTTACAAATGCCACAGATTGTCACCAAGTGGCATCTTGATTTTACAATTCAACTTTTCGAAAAATGTGGCTGCAAGATGAAAACTTAAAGGAATAAGTCAGCCAAAAATTCTGTCATTCACATTCATTATATATTTCTTCATATATAACAGTAAAAAGGTGTCTGAATTTGTCGTAATAGGCTACTTAGAGTCTTTTTTGTGTTCCATAGATGAATGAACATCATGTGGATTTGGAATATGATTAATATTACAGTATATAGTTTCTTTGCATATATTCTCTTAGCTTATGATTTTAAGAAATATCTGATTCTGAGATTTTAGCTGGTCTTGGTTTTAGTTATGGATAAATGTCTGGTCTGATAGTTCTTTCAAGCAAGGATGTGTCAGTGATATGTTTTCCCTTGTAGCCTAATTACACTTTGGTAAAAGCACAAGCGTCGAGCTGAAGTGCTGAGCTGTTACACGCTATAATACATTTATTTAGGTTTGAACTTTACACTGCGTGCCTTTTAAACCTTTTATGAAACTCCTACGGTGAATTAACTTGACAGGTGTGGGGTAAACGGCCCAGATGCTTTATACTTTAAACACAGGAGATATTCCTCTCTTGCTAAACATGATGGGAACAATTTATTGTTAGAACGCATCATGTCTCAGCTAGAACTGAGTACTGAAATTAATTAAACTGGGCCAAACACAGCAGCTTGGTAGTCATGGTAACACGCCATGAAGCCTTAATATTTCCAACACATGAAAGAACGACCGGGCAGTGGATTTAAGACTCCTAAAGTCTGGCTTATGAATATTAATGAGACCATGTGACGTTTAACAGTTGGCCTGCTTCATCTGTAAGCTACTTTAAAATGGTCTATAGTTTTTCAGTAAGTTTGTGGGACAAAAACAGCAGCTATCAACTAAATGTTATGTATTTTTAAGTATTAGAATACATTGTATATTGTAACATTAAACTACATATTGTTTTATGAATTAAAAAGAAGTTAAATGCCACAGCTTGCAAAGAAACTCTGTAGGACTATTTGAATTTGTACGTTATGATTTTTTGAATTTGTTCTTTTGTTGAATTGTCCAGTACACCAAGTTTTGGGTGTGTTTAAGTAGTATGTGCTTGATTCAGTACAAGAAGAATCAGCTCTTAAGAATTATTTAGGCCTACATGAAAATCGGACTTCACTAGTCGTGTTGTATGTTTAAATTAGATCCATTCAAAAGAATCGACTAATGTCATTCAATTCGATAAGTCATTCGACTGGGAATCGGACTACACTAGTGCTCTGTCCGCAT
Source organism: Cyprinus carpio (assembly GCF_018340385.1). NCBI lineage: Eukaryota > Metazoa > Chordata > Actinopteri > Cypriniformes > Cyprinidae > Cyprinus > Cyprinus carpio. Next base: position 11,265,310 of record NC_056621.1, read on the forward strand.
GTGGGATCCACTCAAAAGAACCGACTCATGACTCATTCGTTCGGGAATTGAACACTGCATAAAATAGAATTTTCTTGTTAAGAGTAATTTCGAAAACCGGTTCTGAACAAGGGGGTTTACACGACGCAGTTTTCAATTAAAAACTGAAAACTCTATGCATTTTGACCGTCCATTGAGTTAGTTCAGGCTGCCTGACAGTGTTAAAGTCTATAACATGGTGTTCAGTGTAATTGGCTTCTTTCAGAGATTTCTCCCCTACATTCAGCTTTGCTTGAAGTTATCCAGAGGTTGTGACGATTAGTTTGAAAAGCATGTTACTGTCGGTGGTTTGGTAGAGACAGCCTGGATGTGTGGGGGAAAAATGTGGGTGAGTATAACAATATATAAGTCTGTGGGGGGGTTGCAGGTGGGCAGGGCCTTCGTGTTATTATAAAATGATGGAAACCATGGGAACATAATGGTTGTACTGTGGAAAGACCATGAAGCAGAGAATAATGTGCAGTGTACAAGGTGTGGAGATGTTGGTAATCCATGAAACGCATTTTAGAAAACATTATGTACATAAAAGATGTTTCCTGGTGCCTTTTGTGAATTTAATGCTCAATTGCAAGGAATGAAGAATAGCGAAATTAGTATTGTGGGTTTTCAAATGTCACAATGCATTTCACAAAAAGAAAATTTGAAACGTTAATCTTCAGGCATTGGACAGAAGGCCGTTCAATCTCTCGAGAACAATAGAACGCAATTCTGCTTTTATAAGCCATTCAGAAAGGTGCCACAAACAGCCCAGAGCGAGAAAGAAAAATACGTGGATTGTGTCTTTTTCTATACGTTTAGATGTTGCGCATTCAGGTTGATTTTTCTTTGTTTGCTGCACACACTGTCCCTGAATGTTTGCACCATTACCTGTGATGAAAGTGGCCAGTAAAACAGTGCTGACAGCAGTACCTTCTGCTCTCATGTGTGATGGGAATTCAAGCTCAGGTGGTTTTAGTTTCTCTTGAGAACTACAAAAGGAACATGAACAGCATTGACTGAGCTACCATGATAATCTAGAATGCCTTGCATATGCAGACTTTGGCAATTTTTTATGAAATAGGCCTATGTTCTCTTCATAAAATTACCTAGCAAGTCATTCCGAGTTGGAGAGATGTCCTTGTTGTCTGTTCAGTGAGTCAGTAAGCTGATGACTCAGTAACGACGACGCATTGTGAGGCACCTAGGCTTATTCTTTAAATGAATCATAACAGGATTCATTTCTCTTCAGCACATTGCTATAGTTGTAGCTGTCTGGTGGTCAAACCACTGATGATTCTGCAGCTGGTTCTTCAAGAATATGTAATTTTTTGTTATTTACTTAATTTATTTAAAAGTAAGAAAATTGTCAAAGAGACGGTTTGAGTGTATTGGCACTGTTTTTAGGTTTGTAAGTTGTTTGAGAGTATTGGCACTAAAATTACTCAAATAGTTGGAACAAATTCATAAAATCTGTGATCATTTTAACCGCATTAGTGATAAGCTGGTGTTTTAACTTTAAAAAGTCCATAATAATGATTCTTTCAGTTAAAAAGTGTGATCCTATCCACCAACATATTTGTTTAGAACCGGTTTTGTTTTTGTTTTTTTTCGCTTATAAACGTTGTTTGAGTTGTGTATCATTAGTGATAAGCTGGTGTTTTAACTCTTGTTCCCTGGAGAAATAAAGCAATATTAAGAATACATGACTTGTATGTTAGCTGGAAACAACAGTTTGAAGTTAAAAACCTCTTAATGATGGATTTACTTCAATGATGGATGTTCATTGATGGTTCCTGGATTATTGTGATGTTTTTAACAGCTTTTTGGACTCTCATTCTAACGGCACCCATTCACTGCTAAGGATCCATTGCTGAGCAAGTAATGTAATGCTAAATTTCTTCAAACCTGTTCTGATGAAGAAACAAACTCATCTACATCTTGGATGGCCTGAATGTGAGTACATTCTCAGCAAATTTTCATTTTTGGGTGAACTCTTCCTTTTTAAGATGTGGTCAAATTTACAATTGGTGGATTTTCACATTTTGTTGTAGGAATGCTTGTGTTTGGGAATTTCATCCACATGAAAATAATGAGTTGGTCACACAAATTCATTGGACGGATTGTCCAAGTAAAACTAATTGGTCTGAAAGTGATTTCTGTGTGAGCGGAGCTTCATACATCCCAAGAATTTCAACAATAGAGATTTTTTGTTGGCAAAATTTCACTAAATTGAGTGCACCTTTAGACGAAACACACATTTCAGATTTACATTCTTTTTACTAATCAAACTCTTAAATACATTTTTGACACAAGGTTCAAGTCAAACGTAATATCACTAATTGTTAACCCAAGAACTTCTTTTGTGTATCATATCGAGTCGTTCATTAAAAAGATCTGAACCTGATCTACAGGAACATCTAAAATGGTGTTTGCTGTATGAATTCTGTGGTCTCCTGTGTTCTTCCGTTCGATTTATAAGTCAATTAACCTTCATTGTTGTATCTTGTCCCTAGAACTCTCGCTGGTGCTCTTGAAGGCTTCAGTCTTTACAAATCTGATAAGAAATGCAGAAAATCAATGCCGTGTCCAGACATGGCGAGACATGTTTGCTGGTGCAGGACTCAGCTGTTTTATTTCGCTCAACCAGCTGCTGGCCTTTGAGTCAAGCACAGAGGAGAATATTTATTTTTGGCACAGGGAAGCAGAGGGAGCGATTCTCACTTCAAGATGACTGGGACTCTTTGTGTTTATTCGTTTACTCAAATGCATACGTGTATAATGCACCTTCCTCATGGATGGTGATTTTTACGTTTCAGTGATTCTCCATAGGATTGTAGTGGCTTCAGTTGCATCCTTGACAGAGCAGCACAGAACATCAACGCCTCAACCATTATTACTCGGCTCAAAAGAGAACAGCTATTATATCTTTATTGCTGTGAATAATTGCTTCAAACTGTGCATTAATTCACACTGTACAGGTAAGAGCTACACAATGAATGAAACCGATCTGAGCATTGAACATTTCTGAGTATTAGCATTCTTAGTTCTGTTCTATTAATTTCAGTCCTGTTTAGTTCCCCTTTATTTTGTTCTATTCTAATTATTCGGTTCTGTTCTTTCTATTTTTTTCAGTTCAGTTGTTTGATTCTATAGTGTTCTGTTCTAATTAGTCTATAAAACCACCATCCTGGAGTTTAATTTATGTATCTGCATATATTCATGTACAGCATACATACAGAGCCCATGTTTAAATGTGCATGTGTGTATGCATGCATTTCTAACAATGGCACATGCTTGTGTTTTTACAGGTCACTGTATGGTATTGCCCTCTATTAAAGTTTAATAAGTAAGTGTTTGGGGAGGTGGGGGACAGTCAAGTCTTCCTGCTGCTCCTCCCTGTGAATGCCATCATGGTTAAGACATCTTTTATTCATGTGTTGACTTTTTCTAGCGTGTCCTTGTACTCCATTATATCAAACCCACTGAGCGTCAGCAGTCACTCTGCTCAACATTCACGTTTACTGCTAAGCTGTCATACACATATCATTGTTTAAAAAACACAGGACTTTAGTTTTGGACTGAAGTTAGACATACAGTATATAAAGGACCTGTCCCTTTAGCTACAAAACAGCCATGAGCTACTGTATGATGGGCAACATCTTACGTGGTGGTGGCTGGTTTAAGGGGGAGGGAATTTCTCACTCTAGAGCATTTGATTGGGCAAAATGCATGTAGTGCAGAATGAGTCATCAATATTTTTCATACATTTTCCCAGAAGATAAAGGGTCTGTTCACACAGAAAATGTTTTTGTGTACCACTGCGCTGCTTTTTATTTGTTTTCTGCGATGTTTCCATTGCGTGCAACACAGCATTCTAAAACTTTTAAAGTTATTTCACTACCTTGCATTTAGTGCTTTCAAATACAAAAGTGTGTTTTTGGTGAATGATATGCATAGCATCTAAGACTGTATATTTTAATTTTAATATATCTGCTAAATGTGAATTTTGTCAACTTTCTAGAGCATGCTAACGCATAGATTACCCCAAATCCAGGGTTTCTGTAGGTTTTAAAAAGGACTTGATAAGTGATTTTTTCTTTAATTTTCCTTTCCACAAATTACGGCCCTAAAAAGTCTTAAACTTAAGGCATTCATTGGATTAAATGTTGCATGCATTTAAAAAATTGTTTATCTTCCTTAGAATTTTTATCTTGCTTTTATAATATAATTATCCTTGTTTTCTGAGAAATTTAATAAAATTAAGTGAGTTTCAGTGAGTGATTCATTTTCTCAGAAAAACAATTGACTGAAAACATAGAAAACACAAATAATGACTTTATTCAACAATTTATTTTCTTCCGTGTCAGTGTTCAATGTGCATTCACGACGCATGCGTGTGATGCTGCTCACTCATGAGCCGTCTGTGGTGACTGACACGGAAGAGAAGAAATTGTTGAATTGAGTCATTATTTTTTCTTTGTGCACAAAAAGTATTCTCATAGCTTCATAACATTACAGTTGAACTGATGTCACATGGACTATTTTAACGATGTCCTTACTACCTTTCTGGGCGTAGAATGTGTCAGTTGCATTGCGGTATATGCAGGGTCAGAAAGCTCTCGGATTTCATCAAAAATATCTTAATTTGTATTCCGAAGATAAACAAAGGTCTTTGGAATGACATGAGGGTGAGTAATTAATGACATACTTTTAATTTTTGGGTAAACTATACCTTTATCTTACATTATTTTGCTTCTCAAGTAAGTGTATCTTGATTTGAGAATCTTAAAACATTTGCACTGGAAACTAGGATGAAAATACTGATGGAGAACATCACATTTTTGTAGTGTGATCAGAAGGTACATTAAAAGTTATTTCCATATTTTAGTTATTGAAAGCAGAGCTATTTGAGCCTTAAGCATTTTTTTTTTTTTTTTTTTTTTTGTGAAATTAATTAAAAAGTAATGGAGATCTGTAGGAAACTTTTAAGTTTTAAACTGTTTGCTCCCTAGACATTTCCTTTTGATGTTTTGTGTCCCCTTCCATTTATTCCTTCTATTTTCTTTACTTGGTCCTAAAAAAAGTCTAAAACCTGCAGAAACCCTTCGAAGCTATAACAGAAATGGATGAAATGCCACAAAACTCCCACTTTAAGGTTTTTGTGGAAGTTCCGTGATGGACTGAGTGTATTTAGAGTATGGTGAACACAAGGCTGAACTTTAATAAAAATGCGGTCCGGTCCCCACCACAAATGCAACAAGATGGATTTGTATGGGAATATTTGGAGATGAAATTACCCAGTCAGTATTACCATTTTCTTCTTCCAACCACATTTTTGTTTAGACCGCATTATCAAATGTTAAATGTTACGCATATGCATATTAAATGAACGCAATCATCACTCTTTAGCTTTGTAAATTATTCTGTCATCACTCACTTTTGTTGACTAAGCCATAACAGCGTAACCAAAAATAGCATGCATTCTATCCCGCATCCTTGAGAGATTTTGCAAATGCCAACATATGCCACAGTACTGATGCTGAGGTGACATTTTAAAAGGTAACAGCATCGGTTTGATATTTTAGGGCACACAATTAAAGAGGGGGTGTTTTCGAGGAATCAAGGCAGAACATTGTGGGCTTATTTAATGAGTTGCCATAGAAATATTCTGTTAAGAATTGCAGCCACAGGTAGATCATGAATACATCTTTTAATAGTCACACCATTTTTAGAGACAACAACATTTCATGAACAAGAGGAGAAGAAAATGTTAGATCATTATTCCTTATAAATATTCCTAGAAATATTAAAACGCCACAGCGATGTGTGCTGGACTCTCAAAATAATTATTTTAACATTTTTATTTTGAAAATAAACCATCAAGAAATTGACACTTACAAAAGCTCATATTATGTCATATTGCAGTGGACACAGCCTCCCACCTGAGTGAACCCAGCTGCTTTGACAGACTTCAGCAGCCATTATTTATTTTTTAACCTCATTACGGATGACACAAGCGGCTCCTTTGGCAGAGGGGCTGTTGCCATAGTAACAGAGTGCAAAAGCGCCACATTGACCTCTTATGGGACATGGCCTTTCAAAGTTTCTATTCTGTTATACACATGGTCAAGTGATCACCGTGGACATGCAGCCTACATGATGTAATATGTCAGTGTCTCTACGACATGATGTCATTGGTCAGTGATAACAGAAAGAGCGAATTTAACCTGATCGAGTTGCTCTTAGAAGGGCAGATGCCTTGTTTGTTTCACTCTGACGTGTGATTTATCAAGTGGTGGAATATACAGACTCTGTGTTACAGTCCTTATTTGTTCTTCAGGAGGCTCGACTGTAATGAGAAACAGTGTGGTGAGTTTCAAGCCAAAGGGCATAATCATGTGACAGTCAGGCACCTTGGATTTTAGTGATGATAAACAAGGAGCCCGCTGGCATTCTGGGAAAAAGTGTGACTCCTGTTGTTCATTTAAAAGTACTTTTGACCAAGATAAAGATTGATTTGTACCTGCTTAGAATCTGGTAACTGTTCCAGTAGAAGAACCTTAAAGGCACAGTTCACCCAAAAAAGGAAAATTTGATAATTTACTCACCCTTATGTCATCACTAATTACTTTTTTCTGTTGAAGAAAAAAATATTTTATTATTTTTAGCAAAATGTCCCAAGGTGTGATTTTCCATACAATAAAAGTGAATGGTGATAGAGGATTTTCAATGAATAACACCGTAAATAATCATAAAATACATCACAGAAAGCATAAAAATGTCAGTCATCACACAGAACATTATTTGATTTTAGAAGACCTGGAAAATAAGATTATGAGTCATATGGACTACTTTTTGATTGTAATTTTATGTCATTTTTGATTTTATTATTTTTAGAGTTTGACCCTTCAATGTAATTTTTGGAGTTTGACAGTGTTCTTGTTAACTAAAGCTATTAAAAAAATGTCATCGATTGAAATTAGAATAAGATGAAAATTAGATGAAAAAAAAAAAAAAAAAAAGCTAAAATGAAAGCTAAAAATGTTGCTTTGCCAACCAAATGAAAATCAATTCAAGTTTTGTGTATAGCGCTTTTCAAGATGCAAATCTTTGCAAAGCAGCTTTACAGAAAATTAAAGTTTCTACATTATATTTAGTAATAGCTTATCAGTGGTGACTTTCTCAAGTTAATGTCTATATGGCAGAAATGTACGATATAATTCAAGCAGTTAGTTAATGTCATGTAATGCAAAATTTGGTAGTTTTGTATGTTGTCTGAGGGTTGGCATCATCTGAGGTCCTCTGGGGTGTTGGCATCATCTCTTCTCAGGTGTTCGGTCATCTCAGGTCTTTGTAAGGGCTGGATCCAGACTGAAACTTGTGCAATTGTCCTAGTTTCCACGGGATGCCAGTCTAGAGGTCATGAATGCATGAACTACAGTAGCTTTTCTGCATCAGAAAAAGGTAGCATGTTCCATAACTTGGTAATGTTTCTAAGATGAAAGAATGCTGTCTTTGTAACATGGGAAATATGATTTTCAAAAGACAAGTTGCTGTTTAATATAACCCAAATTTTTGATTGTAAAGGAAGTAACAGTACATCCATCTAGATGCAAATTGTAATCTACGTGATTTTGTGTAATGTTTTTTGGTCCCATAAGTAATATCTCGGTCTTATCCGAATTTAATAGAAGAAAATTATTGGTCATCCAGTCTTTTACATTTTTAACACACTCTGTTAGCTTAGATAATTTATAAGTTTCATCTGGTCTTGTTGAAATATATAGTTGAGTATCATCAGCATAACAATGGAAACTAATCCCGTATTTTCTAATAATATTATCAAGGGGCAGCATGTATATTGAAAATAGCAGAGGGCCTAGGACAGATCCTTGTGGCACTCCATACTTTTACTAGATTTAATTGAGATGATTCCCCGTTTAAATAAACAAAGTGATAGCGATCAGAAAGGTAGGATCTAAACCATCTTAAAGCCTGCCCTTGAATACCTGTATAGTTCTGTAATCAATCTATGATTACAGTATGTCATGATCAATAGTGTCAAACGCAGCACTAAGGTCAAGTAAAACTAGCAATGAGATGCAGCCATGGTCTGACGCAAGAAGCAAATCATTTTTGTAGCATACACAACTTTTTCTAAAATTTTAGACATAAATGGAAGATTTCAAATGGGTCTGTAATTTGCCAGTTCACTAGGATCTAGTTGTGGTTTCTTAATAAAAGGCTTAATAACCGCCAGCTTGAATGGTTTAGGATGTGACCTAAAGATAACGACGAGTTATCTTCTGCTACAGGTAACAACTCTTTCAGTAATTTAATGGGTACAGGATCTAATAAACATGTTGCTGGTTTAGATGCAGTGATAAGTTTATTTAGATCTTCCTGTCCTATAGTTGTAAAGCACTGCAGTTTTTCTTTGGGTGTGATGAATGAAGCTGAATTACAAGACGCTGTCGATTCTACATTTGTTATTGTATTTCTGATGCTATCTATTTTATCAGTGAAGAAATTCATAAAGTCATCACTACTAAACTGTGAGGGAATATTTAGTTTGGGTGACGTCTGATTATTTGTTAATCTAGCCACTGTGAAAATCTAGAAAATGTGTGCCTTTTTATTGTTTGAGTCACTTATCAAAAGTTGCTAAAAGTTGCCAAATAAATTTTAAAAATAGCTAAATTTGTTGCTAGGTTCTTTTGGAAGAAAAAGGTTGCTGGGGTAGTGTGAAAAGTTGCTAAATTTAGCAACAAAATTGCTGAGTTGGAAACACTGATCAGAGTTGGTACCTCAAATTACAAAAACTAAACCTAAAATAAGAATAAATTAAAGCTTAATAGAAATATGAAAATACCTAAAACTAATAAAAATGACAAAAGCAAAAAATAAATAAATAAATAATTAAAACTTAAATTAAAAACTGAAAATATAAACATAAGCTAATAATAATAATAATAATAATAATAATAATAATAATAATAATAATAATAATACTTGTTTGACAGCTCTTGGACACCATCCATCTCACTGTATGGAAGAAAGTAGCTCAGGCATTCTGCTAAACTTCTCCTTTGGTGTATCACAAAAGATGTTCAGGCAGGTTTGGACAGAATTTTCCTTTTTGAGTGAAATGAAAAAAAGAAAAAATAATTGTTAAATCCAGTTTGATTTACATCACAAAGCTGAATTGTTACTCCAGTAACTGTTGTGCAATGGCTCACTTGAGCTCTGTTACGGCAGACTAAGCATATAATTTACTGCAGAGGATTGATAGGATACTGTGTCATAAATTCACACATTGTTTCTTAAGCCTGCTGCAGTTGTGCCTGCGGAGCTGCTGAAAGAGGTGCAAATGCAATCTCAAAGAAATCTGAATTACATCATAAATTCCATTTGGACATACTGAGCTTTGAAAGATGATCAAGTGCATAGAGATCAAAGCAGCACTACTCAGTGCTTTGACTCAATCAGAGTCATATACTGTATGTCAAAGCTTTCCTACCTGAAAATACAAATCAAGAGTTGTTGTAGAACTTTGTAAAAGAATAGAAAAAAATGGTTTAAAAACAAAAAGGAAATAAAATAAAAATATTTTGGGTTGAATACAAAATAAATAAACATATATGGCCAGTATAGTAGTTGATTTTTTTTCTCTCTGATAAACAACAGCAACCACAAAAATGGTAAAAACAGCTTAACACTGAATATTTATAAACAAAGTTCTGTCATGAAACTTTAGATAGCGCAGGCCAATAGATTCAAACTCGATCTGATATAATTCTAACTTGATCTGATATAATTAGGCTACATCATCATTCACATGGCACAGCTGCTTATTGTTTTCTTTTCGCCTTAGCAGCCAATAAGCTTGCTGCTCAACATTCAAATACTCAGCTAGTGTTGATGTAGGATTTGCAGCATGCTTCAGAAACCCTCAACCTTCCCCAGCTCCACCTGTTTAGATCTGGTATGGCATGATTTATTGTATGTTATATGGGGGTTATTTCATATATGTTTTATGTGCAGCAGCAGCAGTATTTCTTACATGCTCACAGCAGCATGTCTGTGGATGTATTGGCAGTAGCAAGTCTCCACCAAGACCAAACACATAACAATGCCATACATTACCATGCTAAACTTTCAGAGAGTTGTCATGACAGAACTATAGGTTATTTATATTTAGAAAGAGATTTCTTTCACTATTTGCCAGTGACTGAATGCAGTAGTAAAGTCTATACCAAAGGAATTAATATGATTGTAGCAAACAGCAAACACTGAAGGCTTCATTAGATACTGTATATCCCACAGTGCTCAGTGTATGAGAAAGCAGCAGCTTGGAGTTCACAGGAGAGATTTTGCTGATGGGGAATGTGGGAATGGACAGTACTAATGACTGGCTTTGATTGAACTTTAAGTGGGTGTTTACACTCAGTCACTTTATGCATTTTGATTGGATTGCTATCTGATTCAGCGTGCACATTACATAAACACACGCAGTTCACAAGTTCACTGATGCACTAATAAAAGTTTGGGAGCCAGGGTTATTATTGTAAACTAAATCTATTAAACACATTTTGATTAATTGAAATAAATCTAGATACAGATACAGGTAGATAGATAGATAGATAGATAGATAGACAGACAGAAACAGACAGATAGATAGATAGATAGATAGATAGATAGATAGATAGATAGATAGACAGACAGACAGACAGACAGACAGTCAGACAGACAGACAGATAGATAGATAGATAGATAGATAGATAGATAGATAGATAGATAGATAGATAGAGCTGTATATCTTTTTTTTATATAAATAGCCCTAGGCTATATACTGGGACTGATACTTTTGACCGAAAAGAACCGGTTCGAAAGTGTCATTTGTTCACGAATCAGGCATCACATTGTGCGCAAAACCAATATATATATATTTTTTTAATATAAATAAATATACTGCAAATCTTTAATTGATTCATTGAAAAGAACCGGTTCAAAGGAGTCATTTGTTTGTGAACCAGGCATCACTGTTCATTAACTTAACCCAACCTTCCCAGCTCTTAGAATTTGATGCAAATATTATAATATTAATAAAAACGACCAAAAAAAGAAACTATAATTTTAAATATAAAAACATTAAATATAAGATTAAAGCAAATTCAAAATATTTGTACAGTATATAAATAATTCTAAAATAACGCTGTTAGTATCTGAAAGAGTGTTAGAAACATCTGAACTACTTAGAATTTCTTTAAAATGTTCCTGTTTTGTTTCATATCGTGAATTACACATAATCATATCTCAAACATGAATTTTAAAAGCATAGTGTGCTTTAAAAAAATTGCTAACAAACTCTACCACCACTGTGACAATCAAGACAATCCATTTAGAGTCAAGCATGAAATCATAGAGTGCAATAAAAGAGGATGTGACAGCATTTCATTGTGCTACACAAGATTTATGAATATAATGGTCAAGGTGATGCTCTGCGTAGATGTCAGAACATTCCACATAGTCTTCAAACAAGTAGAGCGTTCCATGTTACATAAGTGTGCTCTGTCAGAGCTCTTTCTGAACGTTCTTCAATAAAAGTGAATCTGATCAAGCCCCAGTATAACGTCTTGTGGCTACTGATAGATACTCAATGGCTGTGAGGCTTCTTTTTGCTTCAGCCAGCATATAACACACTTTAATAATATGTGATGGCCATTGGCATCAACATGTCCAACATTAGAGACTTATTTGAACCTCCCAGGACCCCACGCTGGGTATTGCTTCATGCTATTGATGGTTAAAGGGGGAATAGTGAAGGAATAGCCTGCTGCTACTGAAGTTCATATCATAGCTCAGAATAGTTTTTGTCACTTTAAGATCAAAATGTGTTGAGTAGTGTTTGTAGTTCTGACTCAGGCTGAAGAAATCAACTTGCTCTTTAAGAGCTTTTTAAGCATATCTCTAGACAGTGCTTCCAAACCTGCTCATTAACAAATGCAGGCAGTATGTGCTTGTTTTTTATATTACTGTCTGGAAAAACACCATCAGTCGGGCTCCAAACTGTGATTAAAATGGTCACAGATGCAACAATAACAATTGTGTGTATGTATGTGTGTGTGTGAGTGAGTGAGTGTGAGTATCCAGTTTATAATGAAGCTTATTTTATCCACGGAATACAAATATAAAAATAGTAGTTGTGACTTTTTAATCTCTCAAATCAGACTTTTTTCACACAATTGTTAGTTTACATTTCTCAATTCTGACATTTTCCTCAAAATTGTGTTAAAAACTCTCACTCTCTCAACTCTCACTTTATCACAGAATTCTGAGTTACATCTCACAATTCTGACTTTTTCGAATTCTGAGTTTCAGAGTTTCGCAATTCTGTTTTTTCTCAGAATTATCAGTTTACATCTCGCAATTCTGACTTTTTTTTCAAATTCTGAGTTTCAGAGTTTCGCAATTCAGATTTTTCTCAGAATTCTGAGTTGCATCTCACAATTCTGACTTTTTTTGGGATGGAATTAAAAGTAATAGTACCTTTTTATCTCACAATTTTGACTTTTTCCTCAGAATTCTGAGTTACATCTCATATCTTCAAAAATCTCTGATGCCTGATTCTTAAAAAAAAGAAGTTTCGAACTATTTTTTCCTTATGAGTTGGTCAAAAAGATTCACAGTCATAAATTTGCTTGTGAGTTAGTGTTTTGAATTAGACTCACGCAGTCACTGAATTGCTCAAAACTATTAGCATTTAACAACTGACCAATGACTTACTGTACTGCAAGTCATTTTTCGGTTATGTCTGACTGACAATAAATCGGACAGTGTTTCTGAGATTCAAATTAGTCTGCTTAATTCTATTTCATTAGTCTATTTTGTTAAAATAAAACAATATATAAATACAAATTTTATTCTAAAAACATAAAAATATTGAAAACTTGATTTTTTCATTGTAATGTTGAATCGAAGGGAAACTTATAGAGTAAGAATGTAAGGTTGTTAACATCAAACATTTTACATAACAGAGTGACACTGATATGGCACAATAACAGTTTAAAGTGGGAGCAAATTTCATCTAAATAAACCACAGAAGAACAACATCCTAGTTTTTATAGCTTCAGTTGTCACAGTATATATACTAAAACATCCCTTCATCACAGTGCACAGCAGTGACTGTTGTTAAAAGGTGAATAAACTGCACTCAATGAACTAAAGTGCTTCTAAACAATCATTTTTATTGAATAAAATGTCATTTGACTTCAGGATGGCTCATTTTTTATTCTGGTGCCCTGTCAGTGAGATTCATATCTCATAAAATCCATCCCTAAAGACCTTTTAAAGTTAGTCAGAGTCTTTAAACATCAACTCTACCAAGCAAGCGATCCCTTTTTGTTCTATAAAGACAAAACAGAGCACATTAACAAGCCATAAAGGTAAAAGAAGGCCAGCCATACTTAGCCATGCTTCTAAACTGACTGCTTTCTTTCAAAGCGACTGAACATCTGTAGAGAGACACGACCGGTCTCTAGATTAGTCCCGTATGAATAATCCAACAGGAAACACAGAACCTACATTATCACAGAGAACAGCTCTGTCTGTTGACTCTGTGGAGAATGGCTGGCACTTACTAAGTGTGAGAGCTAATTAAAACACAAGATGTGGCACCACACCACCATAGATAGGAGCAAAAAGAGAGAGGGGGTAAAAGGAAAGCCGGGGTGAGGAATCTACTCATCTCATTAGCCCTTTATCTTTGGATGTGGGACAGTCTGCACTTGTCTTAGCTTTGACTTCAGTCTTTGTATGTCTCGTCACATTGGTTTATTGTTTATGTCGGAACACAAGGAGAGTCTGTGTGGAGTTTGAGTTTATTAGCTGCTAAGGATAGGTCCGGAGGAAGGGAAGGGCGAGGAGAGAATCCACTTAAGTCTTCTGATGTTGTCTTGGAGCGTGATAGAGCTCTAGATGCCCGAGTCTCTGTACTTGGAGCGAGAGAAGCCTTTTATTATTCCATTACAGGACTATTGGTATTGGAAATGATATCAGATCTGTGCTGCTGATGACGGCATTATATAATCCATCAAGAAACTGGGATTATCTTTGTCAGACGTCTCTTGTAGTTCATGTGCAGACAACACAAAGTGCATTGAATGTGTTCAAGTGGAATAATGGTGGTTTACATAACAGAATATATATTTTAGATTAAGCTTTGAGGCTCAGTTCATTCATCCTTCTCAAAACCTATTAAATTAGCCTATCATTTTATTCTACTCAGTTATGTGTAACCAGTTGTTTTGTTTGGTTACAGTTCTTTTCAAGATTCAAGATTTTTATTCATCACATACACGATTATATAGAGAATATATAACCAGCAGTGAAATGTGAGTCAGGTCCGCTCCATGGACAGTGCAATTATTAAAGAATACAACACAGAGGAAAATATACATAAATATAGGTATGAAAAAATGAAATAAAAGTAAACAATACAAATATAAGAATAAAATAGCTATAATAAAAAAGTATACTGTAGAATTAAATATAGAATAGAAAATAAAATGTGCATGAAAGTATACTGTAGTCATTCAAAGGAGTAGTTCTACAAAGGAGGATTGACCATTTTTTTAAAAAATCTATATTTAATTTTATTGATAATTGTATTAAATACTATAGTATTAATATTAGTTGGGTGCGCAATGTGATGCCCGATTCGCGAACAAATGACTCGTTCGAACCGGTTCTTTTCGGTCAAAAGAATCAGTCACAGTATACATATAGCCTAGGCTTATATTTTTTTTTAAAAGATATACAGCCCTATCTATCTATCTATCTATCTATCTATCTATCTATCTATCTATCTATCTATCTATCTATCTATCTATCTATCTATCTATCTTTCTAAATTGCAAAGTAACTTAAAAATAGCTTACGTAAAATTCATTAAAAACGTTCGTTGAAAAAAAAATTAACTCAAAAAGTAATGTAAAATGCTACATTTTTTCCCACAAATTTAAATACATATCCTTACATCACTTAATTTTCAAGTTCTACGATAATGAACTGTTTTTAATCGTAAATATAACCATAAGGACAACCAAATGTATAGCTTCACAGCCTTTTATTTGTATTTCGCGTAGCCTATATATTTGCAACTGCTGACATTGTTTAATAAAATGTTGCTCTCTGAAACCATTTTGGCAGATTTTTTTTTTTCTGTTTTCTCATTCTTCAATTTCTCTCCAACTTGAATTATTGTGGATTTGAGGAGCACAAGTGGGATTTAGTGTAGCCAAATGATCCTGTAATAGAAGTCTGGTGTGGGAGGAGCAGTTTTAGATTGGCAGAAGACAAGGGATCCCAGAAGGCTTGTACTGAGGGTGATGCGAGCCAGCCAACAGCTTTTCATTCATGAAGATGCAATTCAGCCCGGACACTTGGTGTTTTCTTTGGGTGTAGCCCAGCTGAGTGAATTCAACCAGTGTCACGGGGCGCTATGCGCTCAGCTGGAGCCGTTCACATGTGTGCAAACTTGTGGGTTTGATCCGAACACCGCTGGACACTGTTCAATTCAACTTTCCTTATGGGATTGTGCTGGGCGAGTATGAAGAGCGCTGTCAGAAGCTGGAAGTGGCGGTCAGCAGTGTCTCGATAGGCGTTATAGGAGTGTTCATTCAGAAGGATGCTGGTGGGAAATGCCTGCAGACAGAGAGGATGAGATTTGTGGAAAGGCGCTGGAGCTTCTGTCCGATCTGTGCTCGAGAGGAGAGGTGCAAGATAAAAACTGCCGGGATTTCACCTACTATTTCCGCGATCTCGGGAGACCGAGATATTCGGACTCTGGTAAGGAAACTGAATTGTCTTCAGATTAAGTTTTATTAATGTTTTGTATATCGTAACTAATCCATTCACATTTAAAAAGTCGCGTTCAGCTGGTCTCAAACTACACATGACCCTTAAACTTGTTGTCATGGCACTTTAACATTTTTTTTTTTTTTTTTTTTACTTGCTAGAAAGTTATTAGAAGCAAATTTCCTAAATTTAAATATGTACATTTCATTCATGCGTTCGACTAATTAGCAGCTAGCATTGATAGAGTTTGTTGTCATTAAAGTAACCCCACCCAATAAATTATAAGAAACAAACTGTATTTATTAAGATTAACGCTGATATAAAACAATTGTTGTCAACGTCTTATTTACACAATTCAGGTTACTAGATCAACCCCCCCCCCCCCTTAACTATTTTTATTTTATTTTATTTTATTTTTTAAAGACTTAAGTCTTTTTTTTTTCTTAAATTAAATGTACATTCAAAGTAAATAAAGTTATTTTTTAAATAAATGTGAGGGTTCGCTGTGAATTCTGGGAAAAAAAATGTATATACTGTATATATACATAGATAGATAGATAGATAGATAGATAGAGGTATTAATATATCTATTTTATTAGTGTAGCCAGGACAAGTGTACACACACACACACACAAAACAAGCCCCAATCATCATTCCCCACAGTCCAGCATTAATGACCTATTTAGAGCTGTCCTGTATTTTAGCATTTGAAAATGCAGCCTACATTCATTCAGATTTGATTCTGCAGCATATCAGATGCAGTGTAATTTTAGCACTACTATTCTTGCAGGAACACTAATAACCTTTTTTGCTAATTTATGCATTCAGAAGTTAAATTAAGCATAAAATGATTATACAGGCATTCAACATTCCTAGAAGGCTTCACAGGAAACTTGTAAATCCACAAAACAACCTGTCATCGATGACAGAAATAGAGCATTGCTTGATTCAGTATGAAGTATATGAGCTTAACTAAACATTAGCTCCACTGAACCTTCATTCATAGATCATATAGCCTCTCCTCAGACGCTGTCGTCTTCATCCTCTGAGACACAGAGCGGTCGACAGGAAGCCATTAGGATTCCACCCCACCCTGCTACTCTGTACACTTTCTCCTTTGCGATTACCCAGCACTGACATCCGTTAACACGAGGCCTTCAGACCCCATGGGAGAACGATTCATACTAGTAATTCGGTCCCTCAAGATGGGTTGTACAAGAATTTAATGAAAGGGAACAGCTGAGTTCTGAGGAACCCAGTAAATATACTCTTAGCCTGATGGGAATTCACATGCATCGCTGCAAAGTGCTTGTATGGAGGAAAGTCTTATGTAATGGAACCCAAGGGAACCCTGGCACTTTGAGAGGTTAATAACACATCACTGTAATGGATAGACAGTTCAGACGACATGGTGTGGACACATATTGACAGGTATTTGGGAAACTGATGGTTCAGACACAGGAAAGACAGTGTTTCGTTCTCGCACGGGCAAGACGTTTATGACACGTCCATGAACCATGCTGATAATATGTGCCAGTGAAGGGCTATTGACTGTGAAGGTTGTGTACTATGTGAGTCATATTTATTCATAGCTATAGTTTCTACTACCGTTGACATCTGGACTGTCATAAAAGTCTTCGATTGGTCGACCTATAAACACTTTTCTTCCGTGCGGTGGAAAAAACTTTGTGTCTTGCCGTCAAATTCGCAAACAGCCTCCCGGCTTCGTTCTGATTGGCTAACAGCTGCTAGCATCTGCGGTCTGCCACCTGGAATTACAGAAGCAGAAATAAAAATAGACATCGTGAGAGGTTGAGTTGGGTGAATATGGTCTTTCGAACTACCTTCATGCTCGTAATACGTATGGTGCGCGATTAAATAGTGTTTTTGTGTTCACATGTGAACAAATGACTGTCTGGATTTATGTCACACCTGCTGATGCTCAAGTGGACACCTGCTTAAAAGATGCAGAACAATATGATCTCTGGGAATGTAGTATAAAATGAACATGCAAATTAGGATAGGAGAGGCAACTTGTTGGGAAGATCTGGCTTTAATCCACTTGACACCTCAAATTCAATGTCTTGACTTCTCTGGCAAGTGTCCCGACCTTTCTTGGAGACATTCAGGTGTGCTTACCTCAGCTGGAGGAGTTTCATACGTAAAAATGAGTTCATCTTTGCTCAAAGGACAAAAAAGACTAGGAGTAAAGAAAATGCAATCTGTTTTTCTTTTTTGGAGAGGGATGGTAAACAAATTCGCTTTAAGCCAGTGTCATTAATCTTGTGTTGGATAAGTGAATAATGTGATGTCAGAGCTTCGAAATGAGTTTAGTGTCTTGTGGGATTGTAGAATCGTTTTAAAACGATGAGACGCAATCTTAGTTTCCATATTTGTAACCATCACAGATGCAACATGAAGATGTTTCCATAGAGATGCACTGATCTTTCTGAATGCTTGCTGTTAAGGCAAGAGATATCCACATTGAGTGAGCAAGCTTAATTGTATTTGACTCCTTTTAAATCTACCTCCCTTTTGTGGCTAGTTCACTCAGCAGCCATTTTGGAAATGTGATTTGCAGTTGTACAAATACAGCTCTTAGATATCTGAAAGGAAAAAATATATGTTTTGACAGATATTTAAAATTAGGAATGAAATCAACTATGCTGTCATAAATCAATGAGTTTTCTTTAGCTCACATTACACAAACGAATTCTCAAGCTAGTCAGGCTTATGTGCACTCAGTAGTAAACAAACAGGCGATGCCTCTATAAAAAAGGCAGTTGGACCTTTTAACTTTAAGTGGGACTTCCATTTGTCTAATAAACAACATCTTCAGAAAAGCTCTCACACCAAAAAGAGTTCATTTGAACCAATCTCCCACACTTGATTCATTTGATGTGAGCTATTAGCTGCTCACATGCTAGTCGCATCTTTTAGGCATTTTTATGTTTCACAAAAGTTTCCTTATCTTGCAGATTCAAGTAAATTTCATTAGCACTTTTTCAGCCATGTAAGATGCCCTTTATTGTTTTATCATCTCAGCCAGTAACTCATACCCTAATATTTACTTGGAAATCTACAGTGCATGATCATTATTTTTTAGTTCAGAGTTAAGCTTGGTGTCCTATTTAGCTTACCTTTAGAGTCCCACACTGAAACAATATGCATGAAATATTATTGGACTGAATATGTGTCTCAGTGAGGCTGCTAGGCAGAGCATGTTCTCTGTTGCATCATTTATTCATATTGTATGTCCGTACCTTAACCTTAAGGACACACTGACTGTAGAGAATGTGATTGTTTTTAAGTGTGTATATTTTATTATTTTATATTTTTTTTTATTATTTTTTGTTTTTTGTGTGGTTTGGGTTAACCTTCATACTTTTCAAAAAATTTTTATGTATTATATTATATAAAAAATGTGATGTTGTGTTTTTTTTGTTTTTTTTTTTTTTTTGTATTTGTTTTGTTGTTTTGTTTTAAATATGTAACATCAAATTTGATATCATGTTTTTCATAAAGTGTTTATAACACAGTGTGTTTATTGTTTTATTGATGTTGTGCTGGTTTTGCTAATGTAGCCCATGGTTAATTTACTGTGTCATTGAAATCCCACTGAGTCTATTAAAGTCTATGGAACAGTGTTGAATGCTAATAATACTGATTACACCTTGACAGCATTACAAAAAGGAAGCAATGATTAATCCATTCAATTTATGATTTCCCAGTATGAAGCCTGCAGGAGGATTTGTTTTGTCAAATGATTCTAGCTTTTATGAGCACTCATGAAATTTCAGAACAGCTACTGTAAATCAAGAGGCCAGCACTTAATATCTAGTGCAATGCTATTCTTTCATGATTTATTGGGAAGTATATTTCATCATTATTATAAAACTCAAGATGTTTAATAGTGACTTTATATAAAACATTGTAAAAAAAGTTTATTTTAAAGCTTGGGCTACCAATGTTTTGAAATAATATTTCCCCCAGTTCATTATTTAATCCTTATTTTCTGAAAAACACAAAATGAGAGGTTTAGTAGAATGTTTACACTGCTCTTATGAAAGTGAATGGTTTCCACAAGATTTTTGAATCTTATATTTTTTTTGTCATTTTTGAAGTTTGGCAGCCCCTGATTGTTTTATTTTTTGCAGAAGCTGCATTACTATCCTGTCTAACATCTTCTGTGCTCTAGACAGGAAGGAAGTCACACAGGTTTAGAATCACATAGGTGTGAGTAAATAATGAGAAAATTGCAACCATTTTTAACTGAACTATTCCTTTAAGGACACCCCTAAGTCTGTCTCAGGTGTGCTAACCTGCAGTCTGAATGAATGCATTTTCTTTCCCAGGTTCAGGGAGAAAAGATCGGAGTGGACAGAAAAGCAAACAGAAGGCAGGGCACTCTAACAGGGATTCATTCAGTCCACACTAAAAGCATCTCTCCCTGGGTGGCCTAATTCAGAGAAACCTTCTCAAGGGGTTGAGAGAGCGAGGGAGAATGAAAGAAAGAGGGATACATAGAGAGTCAGAGTGGATCTTAAATGTAGCATCTATTACTGTGAATTCAGCAGCTAGAGTTAAGCTTCAACTGCAACCCAGATATTAGAGATGTCCTCTACAAAATATCTCAATATCTGGATTGCAAAAAGTGTTTTAAAGTTTTCGGATTTCATTTTTGAAGGAAGAAAAATAATTAAATGGCTTGTAACAGATGTCTTTAAAGCATTTATTAAAGCTCACTTGTTGAGTTGAGTCCACCTAGGATCCCAGGGGTTGCCATTTGTATCGCCTGCTCAAACAAAAACTTATAAGCTGCATAGAATATATACATTAGTTGAAGGATATTTACTAACTTTGCAGACTTAATCCAGTCATTTAATTTCTCTTAATGAGTCTTTGAATTAAATTTTTTAATTAGTGTAAAATTATAGGCCCATTCACACCAAGAATAAGTATATTAGCCACTCCATAGCACAATGATCTGTTTAATATGGGTGTGCACTGCAGTTAAGACATCTGTCCCTTTAAAAGAATAGTTCACCTTAAAAATGAAAATTGTCATCATTTACTCACCCTCATGTCATTCTAAACCTGTATGAGTTTCTTTCTTGTGTTGAAGAGGAAAGATAATATTTATTTGAAAAGTTGATGGTCCCCATTGACTTCCATAATACGGGTGGATTCTGATTAGTTGTCAGTTGCTGTGTCTCATTTCGAAAGCTGCACCCTTCAGAGGTCCCGTTTGTTGACCGCATATGTCATCAAGGCCGTCTCATTTCAGAAAGTAACCACTACATACCAATTTAAGAAAGAAATTACAGTAATTTACACTTCACTAGGAATAAGTCAGTTTTATAATGGTATTTTTTCTTTTTATTTGACAACCTCAATGACATATGCAGCCAACAAATGGGACCTCCAAAGGGCGCATCCAATCAAACGAGACATAAATAATATTTATATCATTCAGTAGCTGCATTGTTTCTCAGTGTTGTCTTTATTCTTATAGAATTGGAATGATTCACACACAGAAAGCCTTTCTGATTGACTAGTTTTCTGATATCCACTCTCAGTCTCTTGATCTGTTTTAATAACTTTGTTAACATTTTTTTTTTCAGCTGGAACCAGGAGGGTTATTTTATTTGATTTAAAAAATAAATAAATAAAAAAATAAAGCTGCTTACAGCACTTCTATTCTATAAATATCGTCACAGTTTTGAACACCATCCAGTGACCGACTTTCTCTCTTGGTTATTGCTCCAGATGTGTCTGTGAGCCTGCTGTCCCTCTTGGTGACCACATGTGGCCTGGCGCTGTTTGCAGTCTCCTTGTTCGTGTCATGGAAGTTGTTTTGGGTGCCATGGCGAGATCGCTTCTTTCCCGGTCTAAAGGACCAGCAGGGCGAGCAGCAGCCGGTCCTGACCGAGGTGGAGGGCCTGGAGCGGGAATACAGCGAAGACTTCAAAAAGGATCCCAATGCGCCGACGGTGCTCCCAGAGTCAGCCATGAAGATCAGCCACACGTCCCCGGACATCCACCTGGAGGCCCAGACTAAGGCCAAGGAGCTCAACCACATCCACATAGCTCGAGTACAGCGACAAGTCACCGAACCGACCTCATCTGTCAGGTGAGTCATGTTTTCCTAACTTCATCAGACGTAATCACTCACCCACCATTGATATTCATTTAGCAATTCCCAGCTGGCATTTGTCAGACAGTATGGGCCTTGGTGACCTTCAGCTTTAATTAAAGTTCTTCTCAGTCTCGTTATTCAGAAGATGTCTAGTATATGAAGCCAACAGACGTCCGCCCCCTTTCTTCTTGTTTCAGGCACAACTCAATCAGGAGACAGATGAACGTCTCCAACCCAGATTTCAACTTGGCCCAGTTCCAGAGACAGGAGTCCATAACGGGTCCAGGTTTGGGCCGCATCAAGCCTGA
The DNA here is from genome assembly GCF_018340385.1 of Cyprinus carpio. Lineage (NCBI taxonomy): Eukaryota > Metazoa > Chordata > Actinopteri > Cypriniformes > Cyprinidae > Cyprinus > Cyprinus carpio. The sequence goes on from NC_056621.1 coordinate 11,287,633, forward strand.
GCTCTACAAACAGCGGTCGGTGGACGCGGACGACGGCAGACGAGCGGACAGCTGCGGCCGCTTGCACTTCATCATCAAATACGACTGTGACTTAGAGCAGCTCATCGTGAAGATCCACAAAGCCCAAGATCTACCTGCCAAGGACTTTACGGGAACATCCGACCCGTACGTGAAGATCTACCTGTTGCCAGAACGCAAAACCAAGCATCAAACCAAGGTGCACCGCAAGACTCTGAACCCCATCTTTGACGAGGTTTTCCTGTTTCCTGTGGCGTATGCTGAGCTTCCCACGCGCAAGCTCCATTTTAGCGTCTACGACTTCGACCGCTTCTCGCGCCATGACGTCATTGGTCAAGTGGTGGTGGACAACTTCTTGGATCTACCTGACTTTCCGCAGGAAACCAAGCTCTGCAGGGATATCCTTTATGTTAGTGCGGTAAGTCTGCTCCAGCGTGTTTATATATACTGAACTTGCTTTTTCAGTGTAACATTTTATGTGCCCAGTTCTCTTAAATAATGTTGACAATGGTGCAATCTTCAGTTAGCAAAATTCATGAAAGGAAAGCAAGGCAGATTTGTCACCATAAGGATTTCAGGTTTGATTTAGGTGTAGGTTGTATTAGCTACTGTATGAAGTGTTACAACACTGTGGGGGCTTCGAGTGCATGGTTTTATCCAGGTACAGGAGGCTGCTATTGGAAATCTATGTGGGGAATTTGTACACTGATGATTGTGTCAGTTTAAATTAAAGCTAACACGAGAACTGTGTGTGTTTCCCTTTGATTTCAATAATTATAATCATTTTGAGATGTATATATATTCTGTTTGTATTTATTTGCTTTTTTTAATGCTTATAATTAGTGAAATCAAGGGGGGAAAATCTATAATTTAGATTATAGATTTTTTCAAGCAAATTATTTATTTTATGAATCAAAAATGCATTTTTAAATTGTTACAAATTTTCAAATAAACACTGTTATTTTGAACTTTCTCTTCATAGAATCCTGGAATAATGGTATGGTATGCACAAAAATATTAAGCAGCAAAACAATAATTCAATAATTCAACACTTATGTTTTATGAGCTGCAAATTAGAATATTAGAATGATTTCTGAAGGATCATGTGATACTGATAACTGAAGTAATGGCTGTTTTAGTCAGTTGTTTACATTGTAATATTTCAAAATATTACTGCATTTATGATCAAATTTAATCCAGCATTGGTAAGTAAAAAGTAAATGAAGCAAATCTTTGAACTAACAAAAAGTGTGTTAGTTGTTCTAAATTGTATATTGTCTAGTTTTCATTTATTTCCATTTTATTGATAGATACATCAGACAAAAGCTTTTGACTGTTGTGACAAATCTTACCACTTATTAAAGGGATAGTTCACTCCATTAATGGCTTCAGAACATTACTGTTGAACCCCTGATGTCACATAGACTATTTTAACAATGTCCTTACTACCTTTCTGGGCCTTGAATGTGGTAGTTACATTGCTGTCTATGCAGGGTCAGAGAGCTCTCGGATTTCATCAAAAAAAAATCCTAATTTGTCTTCCAAAGATGAACGAAGGATTTACAGGTTTGGAATGACTGAAGGGTAAGTAATTAATGACAATTTTCAGTTTTGGGTGAACTATCCCTTTAAGGTCTTTTATCATTTAAAGTAGTTTTAAGTAATATTTAATTGACAGGTTTAATATTTTTGTTACTTGTACAGTATATAATTTTCCAGCGTTATTTCTCAGAGATCAGATTGAGCTTCACACAAATGTGTTGGAATTTGTTAAGATCCCTGACCTCCATCCTAATAGATTCTCCAATTCGAACACTACTGTGTACTTTGGCAAGATTATGGTGGTGTCAACAGTTCTTTTTAACACTATAAATGATTATTAGACCCATGTGACCACTCTGAAGTAAAAGCAGTTAATAGTCATACTGAAAGAACAAGTGACAATATTTGAGGATGGTTTCCTCTCTCCTCCGATCACTTTCATGCTTCAGAGGTAGCAACATAAAAATATACTTTGAGAAGCGTGAATATTTCATAATCACACATGATGGCCCACGTAGGGATGACCTATATTTGAAATAGCTGGAGAGCTTGCTCTGACATGAATTTACGGCGGTTTTAGGTTTATTGTTTTAAACGGGAGAGTGCAGGATAGATGTCTGATGGGGGAAATTGATCCGTCTCTCAGGTGGACCTGTGCCAGCTGTCTGGAGTAAATACCCTCAGCCAAGAACAAAACAGAGGTTTTTGTGCGTAGGCTTTCTTTCATGACATACAGTATTTAAAGAAATAGTTAATCCAAAAATTACAAATTTTTTTTGATTATTATGATGTTTTTTTGAAAGAAGTTTTTTTACTTGGTTTATTGTGGAAGTAAAGTTTTTTTTTTATTTATTTTTGAAACCGAATCTGTAATTTGAAATTGTAAACTGATGCATATGCAGCAACCTACGTAAATATTCTCACCAGTTTGGGTGTAAGACGCTAAAATACATGACAAACTGCATCCTTCAATATGGCACAAATTGTTTTATATGTGATGGTTGGCAATCAACCGGATACAGTACTGTATATGAACATTATCCATGCCATAAATGTCAACAAGTTTGTGTTTATATATTATTTTAATGTAGTGGTGATTTCATGTCATTTTAACTTAATTTTTATTTCGCCTATTTTTTATACATTTCTCGGAAAAAGCTCAAACCAGCAAATTTCACTGGATCTAGAGGTTAGCTTGAAGTAGTAGCAAGCGTCACAGGCTGTTTCAGTGCATATAAGTGGGCCATACCTCAAGGGAATGCCAGCTTGGAGGAACACAATCCTCACGTGCCATCCATGCATTAATCATTTTTGGAGGCTTGATTGTATATCTGACATAACTAATGTGATACTGTGAGACTTTACATTTTTTTTAAATGTGCTCATCCTCAGGCCATCCAAGATGTAGATGTGTTCATCAGAACAGATTTGGAGAAATGTAGCATTTCATCACTTGCTCGCCAGTGGATTCTCTACAGTAAATGGGTGCCGTCAGGAATGAGAGTCCAAACAGCTGCTAAAAACATCATTATGGATTATGGACTCTTTTTCTTTTGGCCTGAAGTGACAGTTTAAAGATAAAACACCTCAATGATGGATTTGTTTCTTACAAACACACAGCTTTTCACTTCACAAGACATTAATTGATGGACTGAAGTCGTGTGGATTGTGATGTTTTATCAGCTGTTTTTCTGACGGCACCCATTCACTGCAGAGGATCCATTGATGAACAAGTGATGTAAAGCTAAGAAAGACATAAAGAAAGTACAAAAACACGGTTCATGTGTATCAAAAAGTAAATAGGGTCAATGTTTTGAATTGATGTTGACTTTAAAAGAGCAGGTTTATGCTAATTATGATAAATCATGTTTACTCAAGCACTGGTTGACCTTATTGAATAAAGCCGACGTGTGATTAATAAGAACAGAAATGTGTAATTTGTACCATTTATCTGTATCTTTCTGCCATCTCAGTTGGATTGAATCAGGATCATTTCTATATAACTGGCATTGATCAGCATTGAACAGGCTGGCACAGATGTCAGAGTGCTCTCTGTCTTCATGCTAACTCTCTGTATTACTTCAGGGATTCTGAGTAACTTGTTAAAAATGCATGAGAGTTCCAGCAGCACAGCCGGTCTTAGATTGAAATGAAATACAATCCACCATACACGATCATGACATGCAAATACAACTTTCCACATATCACTTCTGAAAAAAAAAAAAGCAACCTTAACCTTTCTTCTTTTTTTTTTTCTTTTTTTTTTCTTTTTGGAACGCAAGTAATTTGCATTCCAATCTGAATGAATGATTATGTTTGCTCAGATCTGTTCAAGGTGTAATTTGGCTCTGCCTATAAATAAAACACAAGCTAGTTAATGTACGAAAAGGCCAATCCATTCCACCCAGCTGGAGGGTGAAAGATTGAGGTATCTCTAATCCGGAAGAGTAAAAGGTCAATCAGCAGGATTTAGTGCTATTGAGTCTCCTGTCAGGATTCATCTCTAACCATGAGACATTTACCTTGTATTATGACTGGAATGACACTTTTTGTGAACTATGTGAGCTTAAATCCAGCTATTCTTGGCTTTCACTCACTTAGAGGAAACCGGGAATGATTGTGACATTTCACACTGTGTACATGCATGTCTTAGTGGTTTTTTTTTTTGTTTGTTTTTTTTTGCTCATTCAGGCTGCATTTATTTGATAGAAACACAGTAGAAAATGGTAATATTGTGGTCTATTTTAAAATGTGGTTTATTCAGAAATCATTCTAATATACTGATTTGTCGCTCAAGAAACATTTCCTATTAGTATCAATGTTGAATGGAGAAAAGAGTTGCTTTTTTTATTTGGTGGTTTAGTTAAAAAGAATGGAATGTTTTTTTTTTTTGTGAGAGGAGAGTGTTATATACATATGGTGTGTTTTGGGTGAGTAAATCATGGGCTAATTTTCATTTTTGGGTGAACTATGCCTATAGAAATTTTAAAAGAACAACATTCATTTGAAATAGAATTTTTTAAAACATTCTAAATGTCTTTACAGTCACTTTTGATCAATTTAATGCATCCTTGCTGAATTAAAAAATTTAAAAAAAAAAAAAGATTATCAACCTCACGGAAACTTTATGAAAAAGTAGCCTTTAGAGTAAATTTAATGCAATTATACTCATCATAGTCCCATACTACCATTCTACAGCAAGCAATATAAAAATCTAACTGAGGTGTAGGGACTTATAACAAAAGCAAAGCTTAAATTTTCCTGTGTGTTTTTTTTTTTTTTTTTTTAAATACCTAGACATGAAATATAGGAGTGTTTTGTGGAAATTGTTGAAAAAGATATAAAAGTGTAATTAGGAGAAATAATGTTGCTGTTTTTAGATGTAAAAGTCACATTTGTCAACAACTTGTCAACAACAGGTGAAATGACTCTCTGAGTTTATGGTTTAATTTATATATGAAATTAATGTTTTGTGCCAGTGCTATGAGTATAAGACTATCTGTGGTCACAAAATGGAAAGTCAGCGATTAAGCAAATGCTAACATGCCTCTTTACATCGGCCTGACTTTCATCGATGTTTTCATGATGCTCTGTCTTTCTGATGTGGCTACCAGCCCTTCTGCCTGCTAATAGGCCCTTGAAGGAATAAGGGGGGTGGGTGGGTCTGGAGATGGAGAATCACACTAGATAGACTCCCTCCGAACCATATTCAACCTCTTCACAACTGCACTATAATTACATTCACAGTGCGCAAGTGACCATAATTCTACCGCTGACTTGATTTAAGTGCTTATGAGAGCAGAGGCGTCTGTTATCCTATAGTCTACAGATGGAAGGGTGTAATTCAATTATTTCGCCTGAGAGGAATGGGTTTCACGAGGTCAAACCCTTAATGTCTCTTGCACACAAAAAGAGGGTGTGGTTGGTGCATTAATAGTGGTTTCTTCCCACCAAATCCCACCCACTTCACCATGCCCTTAATAATAGAGGAACCATACAAAGGAGAAAATTGGATTAACAGTCATATTTTGCTTTTTAAATTAGATATTTTATTGTTTAGCTAGAACTAATCAATTAATTTGTATTTCATTATATGCACTCTGCATATAAATGAAAATTTTATTTACTCACCTTCATGTTCTTTTTAGAGGCTTTTTGTTGTCCTCGATTTCGTGCAACACAAAAGTATTTTTGTCTTGCTTCAAAAAAGATATCATGAATTAATAATGGCAACATGTTTTTCCCTTACTTTAACTCATTAAAATAAAGTAACCAATTTCCACTTTTATTTCAATTTTATAGTGTATTGTCCATTTAAAATATCTGAAAATCCTTGAATCAATATAGATTTAATTGAGAAGCAACAATGAAGAACATATTGAGTTGTTTTTAGAGAATATATTTCATTTGTGTAGCTTATATAATTGTTCATTTTAGATAGTAATAATTAATTGAGAAGCAGCACTGCATAAAATATTAACTTTTCAAAGAGTACATATTCAATGCAAGTTTATTTTGTTTTACTGCACTAGTAGATTTTTTTCACTTGATTTACATATAAATAAGTTAGAAAAATGAAATAATCTGGCAGTCATAAGTGTAAATCAAAAAGCTTATTCACAGAAATAATGATTTTATTTTTAAATATTTTATGAAGTGCTGCTTCTGAAGTAGAGTTTAAACTTTTTTAGATTTTTTTTTCTTGTTTTTTAGTAAAAATTACTAATCAAAAACTTAAGAAGTCATATTTTTGCAGCATTTCCAAGTATTAAATCACTTTCAAACAAATGCATGTTCAAACTTAGCATGTAAAAATGTGTCACAACAGGTTTGACATCAGTGACAACGTATGTATGAATATCAGCATATTTGTTTTTAACATAAGCATAAATTACATGTGAAATCTCAAGGTTTTTCTGGGAAGATTTCAGTCATTTTTATCACACAAAGCTACTATGACATAATTTATCTCTTTTATGATGCTTTTTGTCCTTTTTTGGAGCTTTCCAGCTCCTAATCATGCTTCAGGCTTATAAGGAATAATAGCAGCGTAAACATTCTTTAAGATTTCTACTTTTGTGATTCATGTCTTCAACAAAGTCAGATATTTGGAACAACATGAGGGTGAGTAAATGATGGCTTTTTAGTGAACTAATCCTTTTACAAAAGCCTCTAGCTTTTTATTTCTTCATTTTGTGAGCTGCTTGCTTTAAAACACAAAGCATTCATCATTATAATGGAGCAACCAGGATTTGGCTTGATGAGAAGAATCCAATTTAGGATTTAATTTGCAACAACAGTCAACCTCCCTTCCAGTACCTCTCTGTTAATAAAGGTTGTGCTTCGTATGGATGAGACACAGGCAACAAGAGGAAACATTACCTTGCTCCCTTACCCACACTCCCTTTCCTAGATGCTAATTAATATGTACAAAGAAGAACAACAAACACAAACTGCCTACATTACATCAAGCCCATAGGCCATTACATTTATTGATCTTTCTGCATACTTTGATGTTACTAGGATGCCATCCAATATGAGAAGAAATATACTTCAAATAAGTTTGCCTAATAAAAATATTTTGCCATTTTTAAAAGCAGAGAACAGTATTGCTATGATGCAAAATCGTTCATTTTTGTTCTTTTTTTTTGTTCTTTTTTTTTTACCAATTTATTGAGTTTTTGCTGAATGGAACTAAATTAAAATAGTAAAATAATAATAATAATAGTATATATATATATATATTTTTTTTTTTAATTGTTTATGTATATATTTTTTTTTTTTTATTTTTTTTTTTATGTAAATAAATTGGGTTTTGTTTCATAATATTTTTGATAATAATAAAAAAGTGTGTTCCAAACATTTTTTTTGGACCCCATTAATTAAAAAAATATATATATATTTTTGTGTTGTACAGAAGATAGAAAGTCATACATGCACTTTTAAAAAAAAAAGGTTACAAAAGTGGCTTTTCACAGCAATGCCGTAGAGGAAAATCACTTTCCAGGACATTCTCATTCACCATTCCTAGCTGGTGGAATGATCTTCCCACCCCTATCCGGAATGCGGAATTCCTGACAATTTTCATGCGACTTTCAAAGCTACTTGACTTCATCATAAAAAAAGGTCTTTCTCTTTATTTATTCCTTCTCTTTCTAGCTTGTACTTATTTTAACAATGTATAAAACTTGGTATTACATGCACTTCCTGTGTCTGTTTGCCTCTTTAAGAAGAATCGCTTTATGTATCCCCCAACTGTAAGTCGCTTTGGATAAAAGCGTCTTCAAAATGACTAAATGTAAATGTAAGAACCAGTTTTGGTTCCCCAAAGAACCTTTCAGTGAACAGTTCTTAAAAGAACCATTTTTTTTCTTAGTGTGAAGAGCATTTTAATAATCTAAAGAACCTTTTTCCACTTTAAATAACCTTTCATGGAATGAAAAGATTCCATGAATGGTAAAGGTTCTTCGTGGAACCACTGATGCCAATAAAGAACCGTTATTTTTAAGGGTGTGTTTGGAATAACATGAGATTGAGTAAATACAGGCACAATTTTCATTTTTAGGTAAACTATCCCTTTAAATATGCCAACAGTGTTAGGAAAGATTGTGTTTGAAACTGTATTTGAACCTTTGGAAACAAAGACGTACATCTGGACTTTTTGCTTTATGGTAAACTGTTCCTTCATCAGTGTTCGAACTGTGTGTTTGAATCCTTGTTCCTTCAATGAAAAGGCAATTGAAGGTGATAGAGAGCTAGTTTACACTGGGGAAATGGACCTGAGTTCTGTGAGGCAGGAAAACACCAAGCATTTCCAATTCATCCCTGTAGAGCATTAATGAACACGGCTCTCAGCACAGTCGTCTGGAGCGGACGCAGCACTGCGACCTGGCCAGATAATGAGCCTATCTCTGCTGCTTGCTTCTTTGACCTTTCTGCTTCACCGTAATAGATGGAGCCTCCCGCTGTGCGAGAAGCCCGAGGGCTCTGAACTGCTCAGGATGGGACTGATCTATCTTAACAGGCCCTCTGAGCTCCTCAAATACACACAATCACAGATGATTAGATGTGTCAGGAAGCCTTAGAAGCCCAATGAGGTGTGCTGACCATTCATGCAGTTTCATTTACAGTGCCCAAAGTCGCTTCGAGAAAGACAGGAAGTCCATGACTGGTATGCACACACATTATTCACCAAATCAGCCATTTTCTTGTTGTAGCCTCCTTAAAACAAGTCTCCAGCATTTCAGAAAGAATCCAAGATGAAGTCTAAGTTTCAAGCAGTGGAGTCTAAGTCAAGTTTCAGGTGTTTAGGTAGAGGCCAAGTTTAGTATTCTGCTAAGTATACTACAAATGCATTTACATATTTAATAAAAATACATTGTAATTGAACTTTTTAATATAATGAACTGGTGTATTTAAACTGTGTGGAAGTAGTGCTGAAGTCCAATTAAAGTATAAAGTACTGTATATTTGATTGTGCTAAAGTGGAACTGTTGCAAGTATACTTCAGGTACACTTTAAATATCTTTCATTTAAAGGCTGAAATTATACACAGGTCAGTCCTCATCAATAGTGACATTAAAACACATTTTAGGCATAATATTAAGAAATGTGCATTGTGCAGTAAAGTAAAGAAATACTCCAAATAAAGTTTCATTGTAAGATTATATCAGTAAGTCTGAAGTGATATGTCAATAAATATGTTAATGGACTTGAAGTATATTTAGTATGGAACTAGTGTCATATTTGAGTTTCCATCTGTGATAAAACTTATTTTCAGAAATGTTTTTCTTACCTCACTGGCACATTTACTTTTGATTTTATTTTATATTTAAAATACTGCAGAGATAATTTATGATAAATATATATATTTAAGCGTAAACATAAAATTATAACAAAAACAATTATTTGCTATTTTAATTACTTTGAATATAAGGAAATAAATTTATTTGCTATTTTAATTACTTTGAATATAAGGAAATAAATGTGCTAGTGTCAAAGGTATATTCTATGAACTCAATTCATTTTGTTAACATTATTTGAAAATAGCTGTTTTCTATTTTAAAAATATTGTTAACATTTTAAAATAACTGTTTTCTATTTAAAATATTTTAAAATGTAATTTATTCCTGCGATGCAAAGCTGAATTTTCAGTCTTCAGTCTCAAATGATTTTTCAGAAATAATTTTAATATGAAAGAAACATTTTTAATTGTAATGAATGTTGAAAACAGTTGTTCTGCTTAATTTTTTGTGGAAAGTGATATATTTTTCCAGGATTTTTTGATGAATAGAAAGTTTTGATCAATTTAATGCATCCTTGCCTAATAAAAGTATATTTTTAAAAAAACCTACACTCTCCAAACCTTTGAACAGTAATGTGTATAATACCTTGCCGTTCAAGACAAAACCTGTAATGCCAAGTGATGGGCGTCATGCAACTTTGAGATCTTATATCTGTGGGGGGAAGAAAGATATGGGAGGCTAAGTAATGCTGAAAATTCTAACATGCTCTCAGCAACACTACACACCCATCTGATCCCAGTGCAGAGCGTGTCCATTAACATAGATCAGTTCATAATTGACAGCATGTGAAAGTTCTGGCAGCTGTGGGATCGGGCCATGCATTAAAGACCCATTTTGGTTCAGCACACACTTTGATTCATTACTAATGTATGGCCGTCATCTTCTCTTCCATTCTGTTGTGTCATTGCACTAACGCGCAGAGATGAACCACAGAGCTGCATGTATGCATAACTGTTGACCGCTGGTGACCCACGAACTACATAGTTACCTAGATCACATCAGTTTTAACACGATTGTGCTCTAGGGTGATGCATTTAACCCTGGTTTGCTCCAGAAGGCATGTCTGTATAGTCCACCTTTTTTCTACTGGCCATTTAAAATGTATTATATATATATATATATATATCTAGATTGTAATATATATATATATATATATATATATATAGATATATATATATATATATATATATATATACATATATATATATATAAAGTAGTTACATGAAGTCAGAAAGAAGTCAGATTTATTTGATCAAAAATACAGTAAAGCAATACTGCAAAGTATTTTTTCTATTTGAATATATTTTAAAATGTATTTTTTCATATGGTGGCAAAGCCATTGTTTGTTATATTATGTTGAAAACAGTTTTTGCTGCTTAATATTTTTGTGAAAACAGTGATGAACTGCAACTCAACAGTTTACAAAACAAGTACAAAGAACAATTTTTTTATTTTTTTAGAAATGAGTACATTTATTCAGCAAGTGTGCATTAAAGTAACAGTAAAAAGTAACAGTAAAAACATTTAAAATACCAAACATTCCTAATTCAAATAAATGCTTTTTAAAGAATTCTAAAAATGTACCCTGATTTAAAAAAAAAAAATGTTTTTAACATGATAATAATCAGAACCATTATTAATAATTGAGCAGCAAATCAGCAAATCAACTAAATGTTAGCAATGATTTCTGAAGGATCATGTGACACTGAAAACTGCAGTAATTATTTGCAATTACATTATGAAGTGTAATAAAATAGAAAACTTTTATTTTAGATAGTAATAATATTTCAGAATATTACTGTATTTTTTATCAAATAAATGTAGCCTTGGTAAGCACAAGAGACTTGTTTCAAAAACATAAAAAAAATCACAATCATATCCAGCAGTACATCAGCTTGTGAAAGACTTGAAATGTGTGCATTCTTCTTGTGCCATCAGCTAGTTAGCGCTGTTATACTTCTGTCATATTCAAATAAACAATCATTATCATAAATTTGAGTGGCGTGTGCGTGTGACAATATCACCATTAAGGCGATAGTATATGCTTTGTTGGCTCCCAATACACTGACGCTCATTATGATGAGATGTTAATTATGGATTGCATTTTTAGTTATACGAACGTCTCTAATTTAAAAAAAAAAAAGTGCAAATTGCGTCTATTTTCAGAAGTGATAATTAGACAGCAGGTTTCTGCTCGCTGTTAGGAGTGGATAAACAGGATTCCCTTGAGGTGAAACACTTCTCTGTTCCCATAAATCTGTTTTGAGTGCTTACGATACTTCAGACAACCATAATAATGTGTTTTATTTCTTAAACTAGCTGTATTGTATGCTGTTTCCCTTTGATATCCATTTATAATAATTCTTGCCCAAAAAAACAGTTGTAATTTAACTCTACATGACTGTTTTCTACCCTCTCTCTGACCTTTAAATATGAACAGGCTGTGGTTGTGTGTGTAATGAGCTGCAGTGTTTGCTGTGGGGTCAAATAGGATTGGCACTGCACTATTCTTCAATAGCAGTGTCTTTCATTCATATTCATAAAACAATGTGTGCCTTTCAGCTTTCTGTATGAAGAAACTCCAAAATATAAATATAAAACTTTGGGGTTTAACACTTTAAATGAACATTCTGAGCAACCACCAATAACACTCAAGCATTATGGCAGTGAGTTTTGCACTACAGTTGCATGGTTTTGCCCATTTAAAAATTGAAGTTGCATCCAGGAAAGTGTTTGTTTATATGATACTGCACACTTATATGGATTGAAAGAATAAATAGACGGTTATAATGTGTAGAAGCTCAGGGAAGGCTTGGTAAATGTTGTTTAATTTGCACTAAATCAGCTTTTATGATATGATTCTTTAAGTTAATGTATCCTGTTTCTGTGTCTCTTCTAGGATAATGTGGATCTGGGAGATCTGATGTTTTCTCTTTGTTACTTGCCAACTGCCGGCCGACTGACAATAACGATAATTAAAGCCAGAAATCTTAAAGCCATGGACATCACAGGAGCGTCTGGTAGGCTCCCCATCGTCCTCGCCTCTAAATGACTTATTGTCTCAGCGGTAATGATTTTTTGATGTCATCATGACATGTTAAAACATAGGGCGCCCTGGGTTCTCTAAAAGAGCATTGATTTAATCGACCAAACACTTGAGAATGTGGCAGGAGATTTTACATACACAAGTAGTTGCGAAGTGGGACTGGGCAAAATCCAGAATTTCTTTTGTCTAAACACAAGTGACACACAGGATTGCACTGGAGTACAATCAGATCAGGTTGAAAAGAAGAGCAATTAAGAACATTTACAGAAGTGGTTTTCTACCCTGGTGCATCAAAATAAAATAAAATAAAATAAAATATGTATTTAAATAAGAATTAAAATAAATAAATCACAAGTATGGATTCCTTTGTTAGTGCATGAGAGGATATATATATATATTATATATATATATATATATATATATATATATATATATATATATATCTATATATATATATATATATGATATATATATAATGAAGTAATTATAATGTGTATGTGTGTATATATAAATAATATACATTTTATAAATATAAAATTGTATAATTATGTAAATTACAAATAAATTATTTAAATAAATTATATATAAATAAAATAACATTTCATTGCTATTTATTGTATCTTTTTACAATATATAAATATTTTTGTTTATTTAATATTTTCTAAAAATGTATTTTAGTAACTGTTTATTAATCATATTTTTTTACTTATTTAGCTAGGGTGGAAGAACACATTTTATATGTATGATGATATATATAAGTCCATTTTAATTCACTTTTCTAAATTCAAATTCTGCATCCTGTTTGAACCCCATTTCATATGGAGGGCCAAATTACTCTATAAATATAAATAAATTGTTAAATACATAATTAAATAAATGCATAAATAAGTATTTAATAATTTATTTATTTATTCATTCATTTGTGTATTCATTTATTTATTTATTTTTTCATTCACACTGATGTACTAACAAATGGAATCCATACTTTTAATTTATTTACGTGCCGACAACCGTACCCCTGAAAATGAAATGTGGTGGAAATAAATAATTAAATAATTAAATGAATGAACAAACAAAAAAAACTGACATTTATTTATGTATTTAATTATGAATTGAACAGTTTTTTTATGTTTTAACATTTATTTAATTATTTAATTTTGAATAATTTCATCTTCAGTTGAAAAAAATGTAAAAGCCACTTTTAATTCAGTTCTAAATGGCTATTTATGTGCTTTTTCTGTCTTAGATCCTTATGTAAAGGTTTCTCTAATGTGTGACGGCCGGAGACTGAAGAAAAGGAAAACATCAACGAAAAGGAACACTCTGAATCCTGTCTACAATGAAGCCATTGTTTTTGATGTTCCACCTGAGAACATCGACCAAATAAGTCTTTTAATAGCAGTAATGGACTATGACCGGTAAGAAACTAATGTGTCTTAGTAGCTTTTAACTTAAAACTAGCGACATTACTCACATCATCGTATTATATCATTGTCACATTTACATCTGAATGAAAATGATCAAACACATTTGAATATGTCACATTGGGAAGTCTGATTCATTTTAGTGAACTGATTTGTTCAAAGGATTCATTTACACGAAGAGATTCAGAAAATGACTGATTCATTGTTCATGCACAGTGTTTTACACCTTTAAAAAACACCTTGAATTGAGCTTAGCTGCCTTTTATTAGTAGGCTATCTTGTACTAGCTTGTTGAAAAGACCAACATATGCAAGCAGCAAGCATCCAAACCAGCATAAACCAGCTTGGTCTTGTTAGATAAGCCTGTCTTTTCAAAGTCCCTTCCCCAACACTATTGTTAGCCCTTCAGTTTTAGCAGAGCTAATCCAAACGTACAGCTAGTAGCGTGGAGGGAGCTAGTGAGTGTTCACTGTCAAATTTGAACTTAAAAAAAAAGAGTCTCATTTAAATTAAATATGCTTTTAAATTTTGCCAAGCACAGTGCTTAGAGACTATAGAAGTTTATTCTTAGTGCTGGTGGGTGATCTGAGGAACAGCCTGAGCTGTATATTCCCAATGCAGCCAGAGATTCACATCAGATTTAGATCACTGTCCTGTTTGAGAAGTACGAACCCCAGCGTTTCAGTGTCTCAACGCTGCTGCACAAACAAATGAATAGAGAACGGATGAAGACAGAGAGACCTAGTCTCCTTGTGATGCATAGAGTGGAAGGTATATAAAAATATCTTGCAAAAATCATCATATTTTTCACTTTAAAGTTGGAAAAGAGGGGTGTCGTGGTTCAGCCGTCACATTTTAAGCTTGGATATGCTCTTCTCATTCACAGCGTAGGCCACAATGAGGTTATTGGCGTGTGTCATGTGGGAAACCGGGCTCAGAGTTTGGGACGCGATCACTGGAATGAGATGCTCACATACCCACGCAAACCCATCGCCCGCTGGCATCCGCTTGTAGAGGTAATGTTGAGCTTGCCATTAGCGCTTCATTTCAATTTCAACAGAATGATTTGTTTTCTTTGAAGTGTTTGGAGACCGAGATTCACTAACAGCCTGTTAATTACATTTGCTGATGTTTTGAGGTCTTCTGAATCAATCTTTAAATTTACTCTTGGATCCAGGGCTGTTTATTCTGGATATTCTTCCAGATAATATAAATAATAAAATGTTAATAGACATATTCATTTTGCAAGCTTAAAGGCACAATGCTATCTTTTGGGGAAAAATGGAAGAAACCCACAATATGATGAAATGTCCTCATGCATAGGAATAGAGAGATGATATAGTTGAACAAAATGACATTTCAATCCCTTCTGTGCTGTAAATGCCTGTTCTTGATATTACATCTGCTTTATTTTATGTTTTATTTTATTTTTGTATTTATTTGCTATAATTTAATTTGTTTATATTTTATTTACTCTTATTTATCCATTTATATATTTCATGTTTATTTTAATAATAATATTTTTTATTATTATGTATTCATTATTTTGCATATTTTATTATTTGTATTTATTATTATTATTTTGTGTGTTACTTATTTGTATTCTACACTGTTTTCAATGTACATTCTTTTCCAACTTGTTGAAAATACAGACAGACTTGAAATACTTTGATATTGCTTTAACTTCCATTTTTTTAGTATTTTATTTTCATATTTATGTTTATATTATTTTTATTTTCTTTTTATTATTTATTTATTATTACCAGTTTATTTATACCTTTACATTTTTAATAATAATATTTTATTGTAAATTTATAGTTTGGGATATTTTATTATTTTTGTATTGTGTATTTAGTTTATTACTTATTTGTATAATACTCTATTTTTAATATACATTGTTTTCAAAGTTGTGGAAAATACACACAGACTTGACATACTTTGATATTACTTTTGCTTTAACTCCAGTTTTCTTTAATTTTGTTTTGTTTTGATATAAATATTTTTTCTTTACATTTTTAATAGTATTTTTATGTATTTATGAATTTATATTATTATCGTCTTTTATTATTTAGTTTATTGCTTGTTTGTATCGTACACTATTTTTTAAATGTACATTCTTATTATAGTTCTCATCAAATACACATACTTTATCACATTTTAGTCTTATTTATTCTGGTGTTTAAGAACAATAGTATCCTACTTCCTCCTTATTGTCTCACTTTGACTCTCTTGGTGTGGCAAGTGTCTGAACAACAAATAGGTGCTGATGAAATGTATTCATATGTTAATTTTTACGTTTACATCTACAATTATGTACTACAATAACACTGTGCTCTATTGCATTTGGCTTACTGACATCAGAGATTTCGGGATAAGCCGTTTTGCAGCTTAAGTTCAGATGTTTTTGTTTTATTTTTAAGGATTGGGAAGAAAGTGTTTAGTTCTGAAAATTTCAGTATGTTTACATAAGATTTGACTTCATATGCTGCCATAATTACATCATGCAAAACAGCATTGCAGAAGTTATTAGAGTCAACCAAACCTATGAAAGTTTGCTAAGGAAACTTTAGGTGGTAATGTTTTGTCAGAAAAGTCCAGTGTAATGGCTTGTTTTGGTTTACCTCCAATCCCTTTGAGGAATCCCATAAAGTCTCTTTTAGGTTAACACTCATTTTCATCATCATCTTTCGATTTTTTTAAGGCTTTTCACACATTACTGCTCTGAAATCTTGTGTGCAAATCTTTGACCTCTCAGGAGCACAGACTACACATCTTCAATAATTCACAATCCCTGTCCTCCTCAACCATGTTATGCTCCTGGAGCTGCCATAACATTAAACAAACGGGAAGCCACAAGCTCTATAGCCTCGGCACAGCTCGCATAAACAAATACGAAAAACGCATCTCTGAAGATGGAGGTCAGCATTACGTCCAGCAAAAAAGGTTAATATGAGGTCGGGGAAAGGGTTTCATGAAGATTTCAGCTGATTTTTGCAGCCGTGGCACAGCCGCAATTGATTCGAAGGCAAAAACGGACCATTGTGACAGCACACTCATAATGACATTGCAGCACTTGGGCCGTTCAGTGTCACGGAATTCAATTTGGTTTCCTCCCACGATGTGTGTTACGTGTGCGCTTTAAATATGATTTTCAGCATCTGATCTGATTTGAGTTCTCCTCAGCTAACCCTGATTTTTTTCTCTGGCAGTGGGTTGGTCAGAGCACGGCCGGCGGTAGCCAAGGCTCCTATAATTCCCTGAGGACACCTCCTTCCCCGTAATGGATGCCGTCAAATTTCAGCCGTGGAGACACCCGGCATGGTCCATTTCACAACTTTAATGAAAAGGAAGGAGCGAGAGAGAGAGAAATATCTCTGTTCTGTTAAAGGTCACTTTAAATGTGCGCACACACTCAATGCAGTAAACACCCAGGACTCTTTAGCATTAAGGTTTCCTGGATAGAAGAAGAGTGTCAGGTCCACTGCATGTGAAGTGACCGTGTGTGAGCAGTATTTGGTTATTAAACGAGCCTTGAACATTGTTCTGCTTCTGTTGAAAACTTTAGCTAAGAGGTAAGTATTTTTGACATTGTCATGTTTTATGTATCTGTATAACACATTGTAATACACTAATATTGTTTGAAGTGTAGTGCATGGGGTCTATTTTGTGGTATTTTATTGTAAAGTCTTACTGTATAAAAATATATAAGAATTGCATAACAAGACTCGAGTCATGATTTATGCCTAAACGAAATACTGGAAAGAAACAGAAACTTTGATCATTTAAAAAAAACAAATAATAATAATAATTTTTATCATTCAGGAAGTTTGAGATTAAGATGTTTAACGTTGTTGAAGAAAGTCTCTTATGCTCATCAAGGCTGCATTTGTTTGATCAAGAAACATTTATTATAATTAGTAATATTGAAGCAATAAGTTGCCCTGCTTTATTTTATTTTACTTGTAGAAATGATTAACAACGAAGAGTATTTGTTTGAAATAAAAATCTTTTATAACATTAAGAATGTCTTTACTGTCACTTTTGATCAATTTAATGCATCCTTACTAAATAAAAATATTAATTTCTTAAAAATACACAAAGCAATTAAAAAAACACACACATATAAATACGAATAAAAAAAGAATTGCAACAACGGTTACAATAAAACAACCTAATGCTTCATTTAACGCTGAAAAGTATCAGTACAAATCCCTCAGAAATAGACATTTATATCCAATATCTATATGCAGAGTATTGCTAAAAAGCCATATGCTGCACTGTAGGAGGGTTATTGTTGTTTGTTGATATTTCTTACTGTGAAAATGAAGTTAGATTTCAGTTAGGATGCTGCTTCAGAAGGTTTTTAGTAGGAGTTTGTTTCTGTAAAGGCAAAAACACCAAAACTAATGTTTTGCTTTCTTGAACGAGCAGAGCAATGAAAGCAGTCAAAGATATGAAGCTGAACTTTCACTGTAATTTTTGCTCTCATGATTCACCCTCTCGCCCTCACTCTTTTAAGATGGTTTCATCAGGCCCTGACCACACATGACTGATGCTTGTCTATTCTGAAATCAGTCGAGGGTAAAAAATCCTATACTGAGGTCCCTGACAAAAGCGAAAGAAATTGCAATCTGCAAGAAAAGATGATTGATGGCTTTTAATCAATGTCCTGCTGCACTAAGGCTTCCTGGCGTGTGGAGAGGCCTGGGTTCACATTGGTGCCAGGGGTCTAAACTTTTAAAATGATGATTGTCATACTGTGCATTTTTACCGGAGTCAGCGGGCGAGGACTGATGATAGAAAAGATGCTCCTGCCAGTTGGCAGGTGGAGATCACAATTACTGACAGCTGGTAGTGAGAGCTGATTGCCAAAGACGCACATAGAACTTCAGTCAGGAAGATTCAAGAAGCGAGAGGCTTCCGATGTTACTGATAAGAATGGAGTGCTTACTGAATATTTTTATATAATTTGTTACAAATACAATTTTAAAAACTATGAAGTAAAATTTTTATTATTATATAATGTTTTCTAAAGACAATATAAGTAATTTACTTTATGCCAATTGCACTCTCCCTCGAAACGTGCAACATCTGAGGCATTGTACTGTGTGAAAAAACTGCACATTTTAGAGTGGCCTTTTATTGTGACCAGCCTAAGGCACACCTGTGCAATAATCATGCTGTCTAATCAGCTTCTTGATCTGCCACACCTGTGAGGTGGATGGATTATCTTGGCAGAGGAGAAGTGCTCACTAAAACAGATTTAGACAGATTTGTGAACAATATTTGAGGAAATAGGCATTTTGTGTACATAGAAAATGTCTCAGATCTTTGAGTTCAGCTCATGAAAAATCGGGGCAAAAACAAAAGTGTTGCATTTATCATTTTGCTCAGTGTATTATCAAATTAAGTTATATTTAGCCTTTAAGTATGTCAGTTAAGCTTTTTAAATATTTACATTAATATTTAGATTATTGTTAACATTGATTCATTTTCACACACACACACACACACACACACATATATATATATAAAGAGTTCTAAACTGTTTTCTATTTTTCTCATCAATGATGTTTAATTAATGTGTTGCAGTTCTACAGCAAAATGTTTTGAGGTATTAATTGTGTGTTGAGTTACATGCCAAAGTTGAATATTTATGGTTAGGGGTTTGTTTAAATCTTTAAGTACAAGTAAGAGTAATGATGGCATATTAGCTAAGCAAGCACAACTAATAACATCTTTGGGCTAAAAGTAGCAAAATTCAACAAATCTACAAGACTCACATCATGAACACAAAACTATCTAGATTATAAAACAAATACAGCTTATAGCAGGCTTATTGATTAGAACGACAGCATTCTAGTTTTGTCGCATTACTCGCTCTTATCAGCAACAGGGTGTTTAAGTTGTTATTAGGAGCATTAGTTTTGTAAATTGACCGCAGCTAGACCTCCTTCGCCATTAGACCCATCAGTGTTTACCTAATGCAACCTGAAATTGTACGATGGCAAGACGTGCTAATGGCTCACGTTGCTAATCAAGGAGCTGGCACTCAGGGGTAGAGGAACTGTCAAGGGTGAAGAGGGAAGCATTTCCAGTAACTGCTGTGTTCTGTGGGCCCCACCGCTTCCTAATTAATGCCACCGTTATGAATTATTTAACAGCGTAATCTCTATGATGTGCAAAACTGAGGCAAACTCTGTGCTCTCAGATCATTCCATGCAGCCGATCTGTCACCTGACAGCAGGGAGCTTTAGTAGTGCAGGCATCATGGGAATTACGATCCTGTCCAGCGCTGTCTCCTATCTCGCTGCACCTTTTCTCTTAATTCGCTCTCAAGTCTTAAAATCTAATTATGCTCATTTGCTGGTTCCGGTAATGGGGCTTTAATCAGACTGCCTTAATCAATGATATCCGGTTGATGGAGGGTTAATGGAGAGCCCTTTAGGGCCTAAGTAAGGTGGATCTGAAGAACTGAAGTGCACATACATTGCTTTTAAGGTTATACTATAGGTTTTACCATGGTGCACTGATGGTACCCAAAGTTAGTTTTAACTAAAACTATTTTTTAAATGGTTAAATCAAATAAAGCTGAAATAAAATTAAACCTAAAATTAAATGTTGCCTTAAACTAAATTAAATTTTGACTTAAATTGTAACTAAAATTTACTAATTGCAAAACAACTAAAACTGATATAAAAACAAAATTAAAAATTATTTAGAAATATTTTTACAAAACAAAAACTAATAAAACTGACAAAAAACATAAATTACTAAAAATGTAAAGTTATTTCAAAATATAAATAAAAATATATATGATATATATGATTATAATTTTATTTATATTTTGAAAAAGCTTTTATATTTAGATTTTCAGTTTGAAAAGAAGTGTCTTATGCTCACATAGGTTGCATTTATTTGATCAAAAATACAGCAAAAACAGTGAAATATTACTATAATTTATAAAATTGTTTTCAGTTTTAGTATATGCTAAAGTATCATTTAATCTTGTGATGCAAAGCTGAATTTTCAGTATCATTACTCCAGTCTTCAGTGTCACATGATCTTTCAGAAACCATTCTAATACGCTGAATAGCTGCTCAACATTTTTTATTGTTATCGATAACAATAAGAAATGTGATATTGTGATATCAATGCTGAAATCATTGCTTACTATTTTTTTGAGAACTACAAGAGTTCAAAATAATAGCATTTATTTGAAATAAAAACCTTTTGTAACATTATGAATGTGTTTACTGTCACTTTTGATCAATTTAATCCATCCTTGCTGAATAAAAGTATTAATTTCTTTAAAAAAAAAAAAAAAAAAAAAAAATCTTACTGACCGCAAACCTTTTATGTGGTATGGTTTCAAGGCACTTCAAAGAATGGTACCATGGTACTTAAAAAATGTGACCTAGTAAATACCTAGAGAAAACACTGTTAATTCATCAGCAGAGCAAAACTATTTGCGAGGCAATTGCTTATAATCTACGCAAGCATTAATCACACACTGTGAAAACTTTTCACCGAGGTGATTCACACTGTTCTTAGCCTCTGTTGCTAAGTGGCAAATCGGTTAAATTACCATCTATAATAAACCAATGAACTATACCGAACAATATTGAGTGGGAGAGTAAGATTCATATTTTCTGATTATTCTCCACCTACACACCTGTTCAAATACAATTTGGGGAGTCATTCTATATTTGCTTTCATCTGCCATTGGTTGCATTCAGAGCAGTGTTATATAATGCCAGTGTACTAATGACTTTTCTTGTGCAGCAACAGCTGCTACATGATCTGGAGGCTTTTGAAGATGTAAAATGATATCAATAAGAGTAATTTTCAATGAAATTCAATGAAACTGTTTTAAATGTCAAAGGTTACACAACACCATTTTCAAAAAATGGCCATTTTGGCTGTTTCTTTACACAACAACGGTGTTTCGGGGGCCCAAAAACGCTATCTTTGAAATTGGTTTGGTTTTAAAATTTGGTTTTAAAGTGCCAATATTAGAAAACAATACTGTTATCTTCCTGTGTAAACTATGAAAACTTGTGCAAATGGTGATGTCGTGCATGTGGTATTAGGTGTTCAATCTATAGGAATGCATATGTGCACAGGCGTGTAAGGTTTCTTCACAAAGTAACTTCACTAACTACTGGCGTGTACAATACAGCATTTTAGTCGCTTTCACAGGATCTGTGCAAACAGGGATGCTGATAATGTATATTTCAGTAGTTTAGTTCAGTATTTCAGTAGCCAAGGGCACTTCTTTTGGCAGAGTTTGCTTGTCTCAATTCTCTGATTGGTGGAGATCTGTTTAGACTCATGGGTAATGTAGTTTTTCACCAGAAATTCCACTGATTAACATGATTATTTAAAAAAAGTAATGTCATACAGTACCATCGATTGACAGCTCACAGTTGATCTTAAGTTATCATTCAAAATCAGTTGTCCTATCGAGAAAATAAATTAGACTTTTTACTTCTGTAACTCTATAAAAGTGAAAGGGGATCTAGCATTTCAAGCCCCTCAAAAAAAAACACAATGATGCTTTCTGATGGCATGCTGCATGTCGTATCCATGGATGATTTGGTTAATTACCTCAATTCTTCTCCTCTTGCATCTTTAAATTAAACTTGAGAGTGGGTGTGCTAACAAGGGTCACATCCAATTAAGCAGAATATGATTTGGCAATGTGTGATTTTCTCTGCTAATATGTGCATACTAAAGAGAACACTCGAAGTGCTTTCTAAATCAGATTATAGGTTACACAAACGTATGTTGAATCCTGCTCAAATAGTAGGCTATAAATCGGTTTTGCCATTTAAACATCAGTGACATCAGGTGCACGTTACAGTGGTCCATTGGAACTATTATTGATGGTTCATTTAACCAAGCAATCTATTCTTACTGTATGTGACTACAGGCATATTTTGATGCAAAATAGAAACCATGATATTAGCTACATGTTTGCAATTTTATGTTTCCTTTCTCATCCTCTTTATAATCCTCACAAGCTATATCTCCTCTCTCTCATTACAGTTCAGAGGTGAATTATGCACCTCCAGCCTTAAATAGAAGCCAATTAGGTGAGCAATGCTGTGGTTACATGTCCCTGATTTACAACAGAATAAACAGATTCTGGAATATTAGGGCTATACAGTTAGCACACATCACTTATTTGAAAAGCCCTGTGAAGGACTGATCATCTATCCGGTGTAATCGTCAAGGGGATTCTATGCACTCACAATTGCACAATAATGGTTTGTTATTGGCAGCTAAGCACGCAGTTCATACCGGAAAAATTAAGGCTCCGTCCTACAGCTGTATTGCTGTCCAAACAATACAATGGTACCCATGATAATCCTTTATTGTAAATGCACAAACATATATGCATGATAATACACTTTAATGCAAAACCCACAGATAAACCCACTAATATAAATCCCTAATTAGATAAGATTACAACTCACTCTTTAAGCATTTACATCAAGTGCAATCTTTACATAAGTGGTGGGCTGTGTCGCAAAAATGGGTCTCACTTGTTTAAAACCATGCTAAATGTAAGCCATTTTCCCATAATCAACTAAACACAATTACATTTGCAGAAACCACAAACTTTGTGCTCAAAATGAGCATAAAATGCAAAACAATAATATTGAAGATCCACTGCCAAAAGCACAAATGTATTAACATTTGAAATAAATAAATATTAATAAATAACATAACAAAAATAAATAACATTTGAAAGGTAAAAGCAAAAGTTGGAATTACAGTGTATTCATTTGTGAAAAAATATTAAACACAATTAGAAAATGTTAAAATATTTATTGAATACAGTTTATTGTCATGCTTCCATATTTATTTATTTTGATTTATTTATGTGCTTTTTTAAGGTCACAATTTTATGATACGGTTTGCTATTTGTTTGATACTTGTCTTTGCTATTTGCATTGGTTACTAATATTCTGACCCCCAGATTTCATAATTATTATTAATTATAACCCCCCCCCACAAAAAAAAAAAAAACATATGAAAATTAATTGTGCTTATTCTTTTAATTTATTGTTAATAACTAGAGATTTAACAGTTATATTTTGACCACTGAATTTGCCTCATGATGTCCAATGTAAAATCTGGATCCTAACACACACAAATGATTTAAAAAGTGGGTTAAAACAATTAAAATAAAATAATGTTTATTAATAAGGATATGGCAGAATTTGCACAAGTAGCATGGGTGTGCGTTCTGTTTTTTTTCCTCCTGTCAGATTTCTGTAAGGGTGTCTCTATCTCTCATATCCATCAGCATAACACGGATCAGGTTTCAGCAAGACCACCGAAGCACTTAAGAGTATGTAATGGTGCATAATATATCAACATGGGATTAGCACCAGATGTCAGGGTGATCCAACTTACTAAGACAGTGGTTCTCAAACCTGTCCTTGAGTGCCCCCTGCCCTGCACATTTTGTATGTCTCTCTCATCTACAGTATCACACCTGATTCAACTCATAAGCTCATAAGTGGAGACTGCAAGACCTGAAGTTGGTAAGCCAGATATAGGGAGGCATACAACACATGCAGTGCTGGGGGTACTTCATGGAGAAGTTTGAGAACCCCTGCACTAAGATATACAGGTGCATCTCAATAACTTAGAATGTGGAAAAGTTAATTTATTTCAGTAATTCAACTCAAATTGTGAAACTTGTGTATTAAATAAATTCAGTGCACACAGACTGAAGTAGTTTAAGTCTTTGGTTCTTTTAATTGTGATGATTTTGGCTCACATTTAACAAAAAAACACCAATTCACTATCTCAACAAATTAGAATACTTCATAAGACCAATAACAATGGCCTTCTGGAAAGTATGTTCATTTACTGTACATGTACTCAATACTTGGTAGGGGCTCCTTTTCTTTAATTACTGCCTCAATTCGGCGTGGCATGGAGGTGATCAGTTTGTGGCACTGCTTTTGTGGAAAACCCACCGATTCCACTTTGAAAGTGGCCTTCAGCTCATCTGCATTTTTTGGTCTCTTGTTTCTCATTTTCCTCTTGACAATACTCCATAGATTCTCTCTGGGGTTCAGGTCTGGTGAGTTTGCTGGCCAGTCAAGCACACCAACACCATGGTCATTTAGCCAAATTTTGGTGCTTTTGGCAGTGTGGGCAGGTTACAAATCCTGCTGGAAAATGAAATCAGCATCTTCAGAAAGCTGGTCAGCAGAAGGAAGCATGAAGAGCTCCAAAATATCTTGGTAAATGGGTGCAGTGACTTTGGTTTTCAAAAAACACAATGGACCAACACCAGCAGATGACAT
The DNA here is from genome assembly GCF_018340385.1 of Cyprinus carpio. Classification (NCBI taxonomy): domain Eukaryota; kingdom Metazoa; phylum Chordata; class Actinopteri; order Cypriniformes; family Cyprinidae; genus Cyprinus; species Cyprinus carpio. The sequence continues at coordinate 11,312,801 of NC_056621.1, forward strand.
TGCACCCCAAATCATCACAGACTGTGGAAACTTACCACTGGACTTCAAACAACTTGGGCTATGAGCTTTTTCACCCTTCCTCCAGACTCTAGGACCCTGGTTTTCCAAATGAAATACAAAACTTGCTCTCATCTGAAAAAAGAGGACTTTGGACCACTGGGCAATAGTCCAGTTCTTCATTCTCTTTAGCCCAGGTAAGACGCCTCTGACATTGTCTGTGGTTCAGGAGTGGCTTAACAAGAGGAATACTACAACTGTAGCCAAATTCCTTGACACGTCTGTGTGTGGTGGCTCTTGATGCCTTGAGCCCAGCCTCAGTCCATTCCTTGTGAAGTTCACTCAAATTCTTGAATCGATTTTGATTGACAATCCTCATAAGGCTGCGGTTCTTTCGGTTAGTTGTGCATCTTTTTCTTCCACACTTTTTTCTTACACTCAACTTTCTGTTAACATTCTTTGATACAGCACTCTGTGATCAGCCAGCTTCTTTGGCAATGAATGTTTGTAGCTTACCCTCCTTGTGAAGGGTGTCAATGATTGTCTCCTGGACAACTGTCAGGTCAGCAGTCTTCCCCATGATTGTGTAGCCTAGTGAACCAAACTGAGAGACCATTTTGAAGGCTCAGGAAACCTTTGCATGTGTTTTGAGTTGATTAGCTGATCGGCATGTCACCATATTCTAATTTGTTGAGATTTGGTGGGGTTTTGTTAAATGTGAGCCAAAATCTTCACAATTAAAAGAACTAAAGACTTAAACTACTTCAGTCTTTGTGCATTGAATTTATTTAATACACAAGTTTCACAATTTGAGTTGAATTACTGAAATAAATGAACTCCATGACATTCTAATTTATTGAGATGCACCTATATACTACATTATTTAGCATTTTTATTTCAGTCCAAAAAAATTATTTTTTTCTTTTTACAATAATGTCTTTAAATTTAATTTTTACAATTCCTTAAACAGTCTATTTCCATCTTTTATCTGTGGTGTCAGACTTTTGTACCCCAATGATTTTTTTCCCAATATGGTATGTGTACACAACACACATGTTAGTAAACCACATGAATATTCAAATCCTTGTATACATTAAAGTGGAATAAATAGACTGCTTGCTTTCCCACTAATCCCAAGGTGCAAGACAGAATGTTTCAATGGTGATTAATTTTCTTCAGCACAAGCTCAGAAGAAAGACATTCGGGTCTCTTTTCTCAAAGCATGTTTAATAAACACTGCAAGGCTAAGCAAGTGCAATCACCAAAACAAAGACTTCAACAACTAGTCAAAGAAAATTTCAAACAAAAGACATTGGTGACAAGGTCAGTAAATGCAAACAGCTCTTATTTCAGACAAAGCAAATAGACAAATGAGCCATAACAATAGCACAATCTATTAGTGCTAAATAACAGATTAGTGCCAAATAACATATGCTGTTTCAGAGATTAAAGTTATGTTTATGATACCATGTTCAGCCTTAGACAGGACTACAGCCATGTGTTCAGAAATCTAAATGACTCTAATATGATTTTTAGCATTTCAAATTTCAAAGAGTTGCTCTCCTAGGAGGTGGCAAGGCAATAAAGGATGAATAAAACCAGTCCAAAAATAGAGCCTTGAGGGATCCCTAATGTTATAGTTGTTCCAGCTAAGCAATAACCCTTGATTGAAGCAATGGATATTCAGTGTCTGGTTTCTCCTCAAAGTACAGTACTAAACAGACAAGACACATGCAACATCCAAAGAAAAACCAGAAAAAGCCATTTAAGGGTCCGTACACAAAGAACTAATGCTGAATTTCATGTGAATATGATTTTGTAGATCTAATGCTTAATTTCATGTGAATATGATTTTGAGTTATGAGTTATTTCTACACCTTTATCAACACTATATGACTGTTTTCAAACAGGTTTCGGAACATTTACAGTGTTGTGTTCCGTTTCCAAACACTATCCCTGTCGGCGATAGTGAAAAACACTTAAGGGAAATGAAGATAGACATGGATTATGTACAGCTGAGAAGGTTATTTTAACAGAGAAAGTTGACACACTTCACCTATAATTTTCAATACTGTTTACTTAAGTCTTGATGTCTTCTGAAGTTACAGATGTCTGCTTAGTCTGTTTTTCTTGGTTTACTAAAAAAGGTTTAAAAACCAAAAGTAAATGTGAAAAGTTATTTTAAAATGTTATTTAAAAAATAGAGCCTTTACAACATATTATTTGTAACCAATATGTGACATGCAACATCCCAGTTAACAAGCAATATTCTCAGAATTGTGTCTAACGTTTTGCCGATTTTTTCTCAAAGTTAAGAACAAACATTCCAGTAATGTTAAAATAACATTCGTTCAGAGTTGTCTGGTCTTTAATAATGTTCTAAAGACATTAAAACAAAAATGTAATTTATACACTGTTCATAGAACGGTTTATTTGTACATTTATGTAGCATTTTTAAATATTACTATACTTGTTTCGAAACATTCAGAGAAAATTCAAAAGTAACTTTTCCATAATATTTGCAAAATAATTACATGTAATGTTCCCTTAATGTTTGCATGAAAATGTATTTTCTGCTTGACAGACACAAAGGATGCAAATCTATCAGGAATCATAAATTAGTGCTTTGAAGTTTCCATACAAATTCATGAATGTATTGTTGCATATGTAGTTTGAAACAGCTGGGAGCTGGTAGGGATAAAAATAAAAAATAAAAAAAAAAAGATGAGAGGGAATTATGGAAGTGTGTCAGAGGGTTGGCTCAGTTGTGGAGACTGTATGGGGACCAGGCATGCCCTCATTTGGTGGTAAAAGGGATGTTTGAGTCTGTCAGAGGGTTTTACCCTTTCACACATCAAACTTATAGAGATAAACACATTCATTTCTAGCCAGTTACCTACCAGAATTTCAGGGCTCTGTTGTTTGATATGTATGTAGTATTTTCTGTACATAACCAAAATCATTAGCATTCGATTTAACTCTCCAGAGAAGAGATGGTTATAAGTACAAACAATATACAGTACACTTTTATGGGCTTGAGATAGGGACATGAAGTCACTGATGATGAGATGTTGTTAAACTCATTCAGTATCGGAAGAGACACCAAGTTCCACTAAAAGAATGTTTGATGTGGGCTTTTGTCTCGCTTTGCTGTGTTAGTGTTCGATCACCAGCCACTTAGACATTATTATTAATGGAAGTACTTTGGGACAAGGTGTGTTTAAGTAGTTTTAATTTTAAAATTCTTTTGATTTTTGTTTGTGTGTGTGTGTGTGTGTGTTAATAAAATGGTGTGGTTATTGTTTTTTTTTTTTTTGATTTGTTGTTGATTTCCGCTTTGTGTATTTGCAGTGTGCTTTACTTTAGTAAATCAACTTCTTGAATTTTCAAAGTTTTGATTGAATTAGGCCACGAAAGTTTCCACATCACTTGAGCCTGTCACTTTCCCTTCACCGTGTTTTCTTTAACAACAAGCTCAGTACCCTCACGACAATCAAACCTAATTTTTAACAATTGCCCGGGCTTCATTTCCATTTCAGTTGAAATGAAATAATAATAATACAATAAAAAACATGTACCCATAGCAAATTAATGAGGCATATATAAAGAAGATGTGATCTGATGCTGTAGTTAATGCAAAAGGCTTGTTTTGTGATTTCTATTTAAGACGAGACACAATTTTGAATGATGCCATTATATAACAACCTAAATAATTGACTAGCGGAATTTGTGCCAGTGGATTCAGGAGCATATAAACGTCTATTGGGAATTATCCAAGGGAAAATGCAGAACTTCAGATAATCACTGATAAACTAGAGATGTTGGAAAATGGATATCTCTCTAATCTGTGTAAACACACTCTCACTGTCTTTGCAAACAAAATCAACAATGGAAACATGTGAATCCTGTTCCCAAAGTTCAAATTGTTGGTTTTGTATTAAGGCGCCATCTGATGGACAAACAGAATCATCACATTACAATTTCTCTGGGAGGTGCAACTGTTTAAGAAAGCAACTAGCAATATTATAATCCTAAATTGTGTTTTTTTTGTTTAATGAATAAGTGTGTTTTAATGAATTAGTCAAACTCTTTAATTCAGGTTCTGGTTATAAATATATAGTTGAATTTACTACCGATTAAGTATTTTGAACACAAAACACAAAGTTCCTTTGAGATTTGAAAATTCTTCCAAGAGTAAAGTCATTTTCCCCCCGTATCACTTATTTGGCAAGAAAATGTCTGCTTGTGTGCCAAAATTAAAGTTATTTTGCACAGCCAGACTGACTGTGTCCTGATGTGTTTCCCGTTCTCAAATTTCCAAGTTGAACTCTTGAAAGGCTAATGGACAAACTCAAAGGGAGAGAGGCAAGTATGGTGTATATTTTACAATAAATATGCAGTAATTTGAATCGTATGATCTGCAGAGTTGATTTATCGAGTGAAAGCATGTCAGGACATCTGGAGTTTATTACAACTAAAAACACAGCCTGTGAAGACCTGCCTTTTCAGCAACTCCATCAAATACAGTTCAAGAATTTGAATAACAAACAACCAGTTGCTTCTGGACTCCAGATGGCTCCATTTTATCAGACTGACATTAGACAAGACAAGAAGGGGGTTCTCTCTAAACAAGACAGAAAGAAATCAAAGTGGAAATATACATTATGCTTTTGTCTTTGGTAACTGTATTTCTTTGGCTTGGAATGGGACAAGCTCAAAGGACAACTCCTGATTTTATTATGGAATATTTTCAGAGACAACTTCAGGAGCTTGAGGTAAGACCATTTTTTTTAAGACAGCTGATTTTGTGGCCAAATACTTTTGTTCTTTTACGTGCTTTAACAGAAACCAGTGTAATATTTTAATTTATGTTTAAGTAGCTTACTATGAACTAAACTTTAAGATAGAACTCATTCTAAACTACTCCTTTGAGTAAGTGCAATGTGTTCCGTTTTTTTTTTTTTTTTTTTTTAACAACATAACCCCAATCTAACCATAATATCAGAACAACTTAACATTTTTATAACACTAATGTTCCTCCAAGACTAACAAGTATGTTGATCTGTGTCATACTTGGCCAAATTATGGGGTCAGGGTTTAGCTGGTTAGCAAAAAGCATGTTACTCCGTGTCTCTCTCGTCTCCAAGCAAAATATAGATTGCAACATTTAAAATATAGCAGTTTTACCAGTGACCTTTCTGTTCTTTGTTGTTTTAATGCGTAATCAGTCAAATGGTATTTTTGTGCATTTATCTGAAAAGGGACGACTGATCAAATGCGAGCAAAACTTCCAGCACTTCAGTCAAAGGATGTATGACATGTCCAAGGAGATACATGGCGAAAAAAGCAAGATGAATGTACTGAAATCAGAGGTCAAAGGTCACATTGACACCTTTGCTATGCGTTTGGACCGAGTGGAGAGAGATGTGGAATACCTGCATAATAAGATCCCTGACACCGTTCAGGTTGATATTGAGGACTCGCTGATCGAGCACCAGGTGAAAGAAGCCAAACTAAAAAAGACATCTGTAATCCCTAAGGGCAAAGGTAAATAAGATATTTAGGGATCTATTATTTTGAATCAAGCCCTACAACTTTTATTTTCAGGTCTTTTGTGTGTGTGTTAGTGCTTGAATATGTGCATTACATAAAAGATTTCATTTCCTGAGGAAAACTGTATAAATAATTAGATTGCATTTGAAATGTTTAATTTTTTAAATGTCTACAAGAAACTATGCAACAATATTTAAATCTTGTACTATTCTGTCTAAATAAATTATTACACTAAAAACCAAAATTGAATATTTTAAATGCTACAAGTTAAATAAATTTAGGCATCACAACATTATAATGCACAGTATAAAAAATGCGTATTCAATCCGAGATTAGCTAAATATTAACATTGTTATATTAAATTATAATTAATACTGTATATTAAAGTATATTAAAATTATAATACTTAAATGTATTAATTTAATTGTAAATTTAATTGTAATAATTAATTTAATATATATTTATAAATTATTATATTATAAATTATAAATTACGTTTACCAAAAGTTTTGCCATCACTGGAATAAATTAAATTAATTAACTATTAAATTATTAGTGTTATTAAAAGAAATAACTTTAAATGAGCATTACATGATGGCTTAAGTTAATTTAAATGTAAAAATATTGCATGTAAAATTAAATAATTATTATCAATTCAACACCAACACTAATAACTTAAAATAATCTTTAATATTACCTCCTAATTGATATGGTACCAATCTATTGTGAAGGAAGACATAAAGCATGTAATCTACATAATTATTATATATAATTATTATTAATATAAGTATAATCATTATAAGTAATTATAATAATTACTATATGCTACAGCTGCATAAACTTAATTTGAACTTGATTTGAACTTGATTCTTCCAGACTGCAGTTCAGAGGTTGTGGGTATCAAGTCTCTCAAAATCGTCAAGAAAGCAGGCGACGCCAATGGATCCTGGATGAAGGATCCAACAAAGGGTTCTGCTAAGATTTACTTTTTTAGTGGCACTCGAAACAGTACAGTATTAGCATATACCTCTCTGAAGACCTTCACCGAACCAAACTCTACCAAAAAAACAGAAGTTATCCGTCTTCCTTTTCCCTGGCACGGAACTGGCCATGTGGTCTACAACGGCTTTGTGTACTACCACAGCGCAGACACCAACAATGAGATCCTGAAGGTCCACCTCAGCAACCGTACGGTGGTTGATCAGTTGCTGCTTCCTGGAGCCGGCCGGATGCCGGCATATTCCCTCAATCCTCACACTCTGCTGGATCTCGCTGTAGATGAAATGGGGCTCTGGTCGATCCATGCCGACCCAGACTTTGGCGGCAACCTGGTGATCACCAAGCTGGACCACAGTAGTCTGGCAGTGGAGCACACATGGGATACCAACTGCAATAGCCGTGATGCAGAAGCGGCTTTCATAATCTGTGGAACCTTATATGTGGTCTACAACTCCCACTACGGTGGAAGGTCCAGCATCCAATGCGTGTTTGATATCCATGACACCATCTACACAGAGAGCATTTCTGTGCTGTTCTTCCCAAAGCGTTACACCAGCCACACCGCTTTGCATTTCCACCCAAAGGATAAGCAACTGTATGCTTGGGATGATGGCTATCAGACCATCTATAAGTTAGAAATCAAGAAAATATAAGATAGGTCAGTTCTACATAATAGTTACAATGAGGTCCTTTTAGCCAGCAGTGCTTTTTTTTCCTTCCCAACCACATATAATCTTCTTGTAATTGAATGGAAGGCACTTTGTAGTTGTGCCAGACTGTCATTTCCTGACAAACAAAGGACTCTTTGACCTCCTCGGTTCAGTCAGAGAACCCCAAGTATCATATCTGCACTCTTTCTATGATTTGAGACGGTGAAAGATGTTTATCCAACAGCAGTCGCCTACTCTATAAAAAAAATAGAGATATATGACAGGAATAGCCTGTCTGCAATGCATATGTCTCTTAAAAAAATATATCTTGTTTGCCTTTCAAATTTACATTATTTCTGAGGTGGAGGGGGATCACGGCTTGAAATAAAACTATAATGTGCACCATACAAAGCTCAATTTGTGTAATAATAATTTTTCTGACATATTTTGGAAATAATCAATGATAATTCATAACTTAGTCGTGATTTAACAATATATTAACATATTCCCAGGTCTGTTTTCACGAATCATATTCTTTAGTCTCTAAATTTAGTTTTGAGCTTGCAGGCGTGTGCATGTCGTTTTGCGCATGCGCACTTGTGCACACTTTCTGTGTTTGTGAACTTGAACGGCCTGCACAGAAGATGGCGCTGCTATTCTCCATACAGATTTCCAGCACCACCTGAAGAGCATATTTGAAGACAAAGGCGACACTACAAAACAACACATTTGAAATGTTTACTTTATAAGCTTATTTTATCGTTTATCGGTAACACGTGAAACTAAAGAAGAAAGCATCTTTTACCGCTCCTGTGCTTCTAGAAATATTAACTTACCCCCTCGCTTCCTGTTCTAAATTAAAAGAGTTCCACTGTACTTTTTCCGCATTAAAATGAGTGTTACTTTAGTTTATTTGCACATAATATGGCAATAGTTTCGCGATAAGCCCCGCCTCTTACAGCACGTGACAGGTGATTGGTCAGAGGAAACGTACCTCACATTTCTTTATTATATGGAGCAGCGCAGTTCGATCCTAACAGATGAGCGCGACTACAGCTGACAGGAGGATTTAAAATCAGTCGGGATCGGGAATTACTTACATTACAGGTAAGTTGAATTAAACAAACAAACAAAAAAAATACATCCTGTTAACATTTCTTTCTTGGTGCACAACAACTTTTTTACAATTTTAAGCAGTAGGCTACTAAATTGTTTTTCCCATGTGTAGTGTCATACAAAAAATCAAGAAAGTTTAGGTGTAGTAACACATAGTTCCAAGTAAAACATGTAATTAAAATACATTTCATTTATAATTTCAGATATTTATTATTATTATTATTGATACGTTTGTGTGTTCCTGTGTATTATATATAATTGTCTTGAGATTTTGCATAATATGCATAACATGATATAAAATTGCATTATAGCTAGTGTATGTGTAAAAGAAGTTAAATGTTAATATAGCATATATACATAATACATAATGAAAATAATGAATATATATGAAGTGTTCCGATGCAAAAGCCAGATGCACTTAGAGACTTTTATACTATATATATATATATATATATATATATATATATATATATATATATATATATATTAGACCATTATGTATTATTATACTAATAAACAATAAGCTATATTATGATGACAAGCTGAAATTTTATATCTAATGCAAAAATATATAATATAGTGCATATATATTCATTTCTATTCCAAATTTTCTTGTATTCATTATTTACATTAATTGTACACCACTATGCTATGCAATGATGACCAAAGAGCAATAATCACTGACCAGAAACTTAAATTCAGATGTAATTGCTCTGTCAAATCCTGAAGGATCTAGGTACAGTAGATAACTGGGTCATACAGTGTACAGGATGAACTGTCTCAGATGAGCCATTATCTGACTGCATATACTCAAAGTATTCTGCTATTTGTTTTGCAATGAAGCTTATTACAGTTCTTGTCTCTGCCTGTTACTATTCATTGTCCATGTTTGTTTTACTGCCAGTTTTCATTATAGTGTATAAAGCCTCTTCCTTCAGTCCTGACCCCAGCAGGGTCAGTGAGCAGCCACACTACTGTATGTGCTGCAGTGGAGATTTCACTTGGTAATGATTGTGGGGTTCAACAAAGCTGTCTGTGAAGATCATGTGCTTAGAAAAAAGGATAAAGGCTTTTTTATTTGTCCACTTCCCCTGGTTTGTGAAAACAGCAAACAATTGTATTGCTATTTGATGGCACCACCATAGAATGATGGTCAAATTAAAGCATTTAGAAATAGAGTTTAATATTTTATAGATGATTTTTTTTTTGTTGATGTTATCGTGTTTGTTTAAAGGATCATGTTGTAATGTGTAGCTTTTTAAAGGTTGAATAATGTACAAGCCTTTACAGTCTTCATGACCTTTGACTTTATTCTCCATCCCTCTGATCTTCACTTTTTTGTATTCAGAAAGAGGAAGAGGAGGGAATATCACTTACTGATTAACAGTTCTTAGCATCTTAACAGTTCAATGTTTTCCTGTCAGAGCGAATTAAAAACAAGATGTTGATTTCTGGATTTTTTTTGTTTGTTTATTATTAGTGGTGGCAAGGTTGAACATGAGAAGTAGTTTATGAGAACAGATGAAGGAGAGGATGGTTGTTGTGAACAGACACAGAGCCCTGAGGCTCTTCTACTGTGTGATTACCGTGAACTTATTTCCATAGAGGTGTACATACATGTCCTGACTGACCTGTTTAACCACAACCATTTCACTGAATGACAAGTTGAAAATTGTGGCTATTTTCTCACTTAGATCAACACAGCTAACAGGGAACGTTATCAGAACTTTGGCTAATGTTCTAGCAAAGTTAAAAACAAATGTTTTTCCAATTAGTGTTAATAGAATGTTCGTTCAAAGTTATCTGGTCTTTAATAATGTTCACAAAACATTAACAAAACGTTCTTAGAATATATGTTTGTTAGCTGTTTTGTTATTAAAAGAGATAGTTCATGAATGACATGAGGATGAGTAAATAATGCCAAAGTTTTCATTTCATCAAATATGCCATTTAATGCTTTGCAATCCTCAGTGTGCTTTCTTATTCTGAGGGGATTTCTGAGGGGCTTTTAAAGTTAAATACAGTTTAATGAGCATCTAAACTTCACTTCAGCTGTCACTCTTTGAGTTATTTACATGAATTCTCTTGTCACTTTGATGTGTTCATCTTCTAGATTTAGGAATTGAGATCCAATTACCATTTACATTTTGTACAAAACTCTGGAACCAAATCCCATTCCATTCTGCAGAATAAGATAGAGAGCAATGGAGATCCCATGCAATATGCATTGGGTGGTATTGATGTCAGGGACCTGTAGGACAGAGCCGTGACGTTTTGCCCCATGAGCAGGGCTTTCCTGTGCCGAGCGGCTCGCTGACATTTTCACAGGCCTTGGTACTACAGTCGAATGCACCTGCTCAGGACTGACATTTCTCTTGTTACTGCGGAGGAGTGCAGCATTCAAGCCAGCTGCCACAACGCATTCGCTCCGGTGAGTAGAGCTCGCGATCAGCCAGGGGTTGAGCCCGAATCGAACTTACATCCGCCTTCACTGAGCCATGAATCATTCTGAGTATGGCGGTCCATGTGTGTAACATCAGAACTGTTTTGATCTCTTGGACATTCTGATGTTAATATGTGTAGAAGTGTTATGTGGAAACTTCTTTATTAATGCGACAAAGCTTCCTCTCGGTTTTCCGCTTGTTGATCGCACTACTCGTATGGGCTGTACACTGTAAAAAAAAATAAAAAAAAAAGATTTCTAGAAGATTATTGGAGTACTTTATAAAAGAAAATAATATTTGAGTCTTTCTTTGAGTCCATATTTATTATGTATATATAAATACACACACATACATGTATGTAATATAAATTATATACAAGTGTTTACAAATACATACAATACATACAAATATTTGTTTAAATATAAACATACAGTGGCATGCGAAAGTTTGGGAATCCCTTGCAGAATCTGTGAAAATGTGAATAATTTTAACAAAATAAGAGAGATCATACAAAATGCATGTTATTTTTTATTTAGTACTGATGAACAACTCATGAACAACTATCACAAAACAAAGGTAACCACACACAGTATTAAGAACCAAGGGTTCACAAACTTTTGAATGGGGATTTTTTTTGTCCTGTGGATTATATGTTAACATCTTTTATGTAAAATATCTTACTCAGGACAGTACTAAATAAAAAATAACATGCATTTATTATGATCTGAAAATTATTCACATTTTCACAGATTCTGCAAGGGGTTTCCTAAACTTTTGCATGCCACTGTATGTGTGTATATTTATATATACTGTACATAATAATTATACAGAGTAGATATACATATAGAGTACACAAACATATAGTATGTAAACATAAACTTTTATTTTGTATTGACTAATTGCGAATACAAATTACCATTTTAAACACTGTTTGAGCATAAGACAACATTAATGGGACAGTTTATGTCAGATTTTGTTGCTGAGCTCACACTTCTGTCTATGTTAAACCAATGGCAAATAAGACCAACCTACCTAATTATCATTCAAGAGATGGAAATGTAAGAATAAATACAATAAATATATATATAAAACTTATTTTTTAAATGGTAACATGTCAGAATAAATAAATATAAAAATAAAAATGAACACATAAATAAATATAAAATAAATAAAGAAGATAATTAAGAGTGGGAAAGTATTACAAAAATAAATTAAGGACTAAACTGACTTAAAAATTAATTGTATTTGTTTTAGCAAGTAATGTATTCTTAATATTACATTTATTTATTTACTTAAAATTTTTGCAGGTTTGGTCTTCCATATGTAATTATTTGTAAATTTTTTTAACAATTTAAGAGTGAAAATTGTTTCAAGAGAAATCTACACCAATTTTTTTTTTTGTTTTTTTGTGTAGTCATACGGTGCTGCAACTCTATCCCCTTGTTATTTGAACTGGGTTTGTTGTGAATGACTTAACATGTATGAAAAGTAACCTGTATCGAGAAGGTAGAGCTTGCGGTGGAGCCTAAACCTGCTTGCACCAGGGCATAGTCGTCTCATTGTCTGCTGTCACACAGATCCCACAACAATGAGGCCTTGTGTCAGCTGCTGCATTTGAACTGTGCTACAGGTCACCTTTCTGCCAGTATAGTGTGTTTAACCAAGGGATGTGCGGTGCCCACGCGATATGTCAGCGCGTTGGGATGGTTTAATGCTGAGTGGGGACGGTTAAGCTGTTTGAGGACTGCTGCCTTTGATGTTCTCATGTTAGTGTGTTTTGAAGTGGTTGTTTTATTGGTTTGACACCTAATGCTGATGCCACTTCCTCCCGCTGCAGTATTTCTGCCCAAGGCCGCTTACAGTTGCTTTTGCTTTTACTGTACATAGTGGGAATTTTTAAACAACATGGATGGAAAATACTTCTATGGAATGGCTTCCAGGCAAATGTAATAACAATTAAAATGAAGCATGTTTTTAGGTTTCAAACAAGACCATGGTCAGCACAGTGGATTTATTAAAATAATATTAAATATACTATTTATTTATTTATACACTACTGTTCAAAAGTTTGGGGTCTGTTGGAAATGTTTTAATGTTTTTGAAAGAAGTGTCTTATGCTCACCAAAGCTGCATTTATTTGATTAAAAGTACAGTAAAACGGTATAAAATTGTGAGATTATTCCTAATAATTATCAGCAGTCATTACTCCGATGTTCAGTGTGACATGATCTATCAGAAATCAAACAAATATGGTGATTTGATGACATTTCTTATTATTATCAATGTTGAAAACTGGTGCTGCTTATTTTTTTATTTTTTTATTTATTTACTGGAAACCGTGATAAATTTTTATGATGATTTTTTTTACACATTTCTTAATAGAACAGATTGTATTTAAATTGGAAATCTTTTGTTTCATTATAAATGTATTCACTGTCACTTTTGATAAATTTAATTCATCCTTGCTGAATAAAAGTATTAATTTCTAAAACATTATAATAATACATAAACTGTTACTGACCCTAAACTTTAAAACAGTATTGTACAATAATATTTTTACATTTTATGGGAACTGTTTTTACCATTATACCACTGTTATCAAAGTAAGAATACAAGCCTTTCCTCAAATGTAGTTATTTATATAAAATGGTATTTAAAAGCTGCTATGCATAATACAGCAAATTTAGAGTTAAAGAAGTGATAGATGTTTGATGTCTGATTTACTTTTCAGGTTTACTAATGATTACTCAAACTCATTAGTGCCGCCCAAAACATGTTCATGGTCACAATTTTCACGCATTTTAATAAGGATAACCCTGGATGAGCCTGTTTATCATTAACTGCAGTGTAACTCCAAAATACAGGGACTTTCCGCAGTAGCTTCTATTTGCTAATCTAAACATCCTGGAGTAAATTTAGTAGAACGATTATTCTAACACTACAGTTTGCTTTTTGGCACCAGACGTAGGGCTCACAGTCTCTGACAGTTTTTAAATCCCATGATGAATAGCAGTAGCTTGTTAAAATACAATAAGGGAATTAGTTGGCTTGTTTGGTTTCACAATATATCAAAGGATTTTGGATCCAAACGGTCTATAGATTCTTGAAGGGTCTGCTTGTAAGTGTTATCCAGAGCAAATACTTGAGCATTGTCAAAACCTGTCACATGTCAAAGTAAAGCAAACAACACTAAACTGATGAGTCTCACTAGGTGAATCTCTCGAAAACAAATCCAGGTCATATTTCACTTTGAAACAAAGATTAAAAAAAAAAAAAAAAAAAATTCTGGAATTTTTATTATATGGGCCATTCTACAGAATTGGTCCAATGTCAGAGTTGGAAACGTCTTGGGAAAAAAATGTGTCTTGTGCAGTTAAGAATCATAATCAGAAAGAGCTTTATTGCCAAGTATGCTTTATTGGCAAGTATTAATTCTCATATTGTATTTTCAGAAAGTTTTGGAATATTTGTCCTCTCCCAAAATTTGTCACTACCGAAACACAATAATAATAATAATTTAATTAGAAGGGTTATATTGACCTATTAAGATTTTGCTTACATATAGATTGTAAATATATATTTTTTTGCCATTTTATTAATTTTTTTTTCAGAGGTAAATCAATAACAATTACATTTTTAACAATATTTCAGGTGTAATTTATGAGATTTGTTGTATTTTGAATCCAATTTTTCTTTGTAAAAGGCAAAGTGTGGATCATACTGATTTCAAAGTTAAGGATTCATTAGTTTGAATATACATTGAACCATCATAACATCTTAGGGGATAATTCAGTATACTTTATTTTTGACAAAACATCCCATGTTTCGATAGTGACAGCACATTTTTGGTAGTGACAGTAATGTTTTGGTAGCCACCACATCACATTACAGAATTTTAACTTGAATGCTAAAAGACTACTAAAACATTATAAAATAAAATAAAAAGTGCATAACCGTTCTAAAATTTTGTTTATTTCCCCCAAATGTGAGGATTATGTGTTCCTTTTTGTCACTACTGAAACAATGGTTTCGGTAGTGACAATTCTATGGGATAACACCCCAAAAAACAAAACAAAGATGTCACTACCGAAACTCCACCGAATATTCTGGTAGTGACTGTTTCGGTAGTGACAATTCTATGGGATAACACCCCCAAAAAAAAGATGTCACTACCGAAACTCCAGCAAATGTTTCGGTAGTGACAATTTTAGATACTTTTGAACCCAAGATGCTAATCAGCACATGGTTAGCAAGCACAGTTCTGAACAGTAATATACATATAAAAAATTAATGTTATGGAATAACTCCCAAAAAAGTGTGCTTAATTGCAGAAAAAAAGGTGTTCAGTAGTGACGTTCCTTAAAGTTACACACAGATTTTTCTTACTTTTGAACACATTTACCTCAAAATGATGAGACCTATCTACTTGCACCTTGTAGCTATGAGAGAGGGGGACACTGGAACATTTTAAATGTTTTAAATCATAAATGTAAGGGTTTAGTTCAAATTAGTCTCGGCCATTGGACAAAAACATACACATAAAAAATGCAGGACACGTTTTTTTACATAAAGTTTTATAGTTACTTGAACTTCAATTTTAAAAAGGGTTTCAATAGATAATAGAAGAATCTTAATAAACATCTAAGAATGGCCCATAAACATCAATTTTTGAAATCAAAATAACCCAAAAGCAATTCTGTGTGATATTCTGGTCTGTAGACACGACTCTTGTCTCTTCTTCAATGTAAGTCTATGGGATTGCTGTTATATATTAGTACAGTGAGGGATGCTGCAGTTGAATGGGAACAGACTCAAACATTTCATTTAAATCTGTGTTTCCCCTATCAAAGCCTCCTCATGAATAGCCTGTGGTTTGGATGGCCTTGCAATCTCTGTGAGAAACAGTGTGAACGGAAATATTCAGACTGCAGTTGTTGGGTTTGGGCGGAAAGACCCATTTTGTGTAACTCAAGGTCCCGTCGTTTTCAAGTTTCTCTGTTTGTGTTGGCTTATCAAGGTTTTGTAAATACAGAGGATGTAAGCAGCAGGGACTTGAAGTGTGTCCGACATGTGATGTGTGTGATGTCACCAATCATTATTGAGATAGCATCGGAGTTCAGTCACCCGCTAACTCTTGACTCCGGGTGGCATATCAGGAACACTGAGGGGAGGGGCTTGTGTTGGAATGTGTCAACACTGATAGAAGAAACACAGCAACTTACTGTTGAGGAACATTTCAGAACTTGCATTTCTTTTCAGTTATTCAAACATTTGAAAGATTTCTTTGAGGAGCTCAGTAAGTTAACTAGATCCATTAGCATTTCATAAGATATTTCTATAAAATAACACACATAATCTACACACATTTCCTTGTTGCGTTGTGTTAATAAATAATGAATTAATTAACAAATAGGGCAAATATATACAGAATTTATATATATAAATAAATAATGAATTAATTAACAAATATAATATATGTAATAAAACAATAATATAAACAAACTATATATATAGTTTATATTATTAATTGTTTTTAATACAATTATTATATATTTTAATATGTATGTGTATATAACATTTAAAAAATATGATTTTTTTATAATAATATATTGCATATTATAATCTAAGAATATTGTTTTTAACAGAATTTTATATACAGGTGCATCTCAAAAAAAATATTTTTGTAACATTTCAAAAAGTGAAATTTTCATATATTCTAGATTCATTACACGAAAAGTTTCAAAACTTTTTTTGTTTTAATTTTGATGAATAGAGCTTACAGCTCATGAAAGTCAAAAATCCAGTATCCAGTAAGTTACAAAAAAAAAAAATGTCACTGTATTATATTTTTTTGAGATGCACCTATATATATATATATATATATATATATATATATATATATATACATACATATATATTTATTTATATTTATATATATATATATATATATAAAGATATATGATTTATTAATAATTATATATGGTATATTATAATCCAAGAATATTGTTTTTAATAGAATTATCATATATTTTAATATGTGTGTGTATACTGTATATAAACAATTAAATATAATACATAATTTTGTTAATAATTAATTTCAAAAATATGATTTATTAATAATAATACATGGTATATTATAATCAAAGAATATTGTTATATATACTATATATATATATATATATATATATATATATACACACACACACACACACACACACAGTATATATATTACTATATATATTATATATATATATATATATATATATATATATATATATATATATATATATATATACTTGTTTCATATATTAATTAAGTTAATTGTTAATAATTGTATTATATATCACAAAAGTCTGGCTCTGGATTTAAGTGTCAAAAGAATTTTAATGAGTTTAAACTTCTTCAGTGTATTTCATTTTATATGGTCTTCAGGATTTTTGTGGCAGCCAGCAAAATTCCTAGCAAGTTCTACTTGGTTTGTTTAATGAGGTCTTGGAATTAAATCTGTTATATGCTTCACATACTGTTCCTATATATGTGTGCTTTAACTGTAGCTGACTGGCGTTGAGCCCAGGTGAAACACACCATGGAGAAAAACATACACAGGTGGAGCATTTGAATGGAAATTGTCCACAGTGGAGCAATAAAAAGCCAAACCACAGAACAAACTCTTCAAGTGATTTGTCAGGTTGAAACAGATGACACAGGAGAAATGCTGTGGTTAACATTATCTTTGTCAGGCTGATTTAATTGCCTATACACTGAAATTGCTGATTTTGTGGGTCAGATAAGAGCGCCTGGTCTTCTGTAGTGGGTCAGGCATTTAAAAATTGTAGTGATTTCTCATTAATCTCAGGACATTGAGGGGTTGTGTATTTGTTAGCATTGAAATTAACAAACTTGCAGATTATTAAACTTGAGGCGAGAATGCAAAGCTTGTTTTGTGAGACTTATTTGACACATAATAGAAGCATATTTCTGTGCCCTACAAACTGCACCACCTTATAATAAGTGATGAGGGATGAAAAAGCCTCATCAGCGTGATCAAATAAGACGTGACTCCTTTTTTAGGGCAGATAGCACATGACAGAAAGCCTACACACCCTTATCTGCTCGAATAACTAGGGTGTGTGTGCAATGCTTGAGGTTGTACTGGATTTTCCATTTTTGCTGGTATTAAAAAGTATGCTATCTCTTAATGAACAGCACCAGGCTGCGCTCGTCTCTTCTTGTCATTTAACTGAAGGCTTATATTCACATTCTTATCAGGGCTGTGATTACAGCACTGTTGTATGATTGCGTTGTTTCAGCAGTGAAAGATCCCAACGCCCCGAATAGAGTCAACACTCTCTTGTTGTGTGAGCCTAAATTAAGCTACATAATGAACAGCATTGTGGGATGTGCCCCCTTTAGCCCTCGACAGTTGTCTTTTGTGACCCTCCACCCGAGTGGCATGTGTCCGTGCCGCCCAATTACAAGAGTGCAAGTAGGTTAAACGTTCCGCTCATGATGTGGCCTGACATTTATGAAATATAATATCTTTGTGTGGTATGAAATCCAATGTAATTCAGTCTTGACCTCCTATAAGAATGAATACATTAATAAACTAGATTTTTATATTTTTAGAGGAAGCACCCATAAAAGTCACCACTATTATGAGACTTACAATATTAAACAGCAATTTATTAAAAGTTTAACAAAAATAAAAATTTTTAAGGCCCAATGAAAATTAATTTTTTTCCCTCAAATTCAGTTTTATTTTTATTTTTTTTACCAAATTCTGTTTTCCATTAATTTTAATGGATTCATTAAATATCCATTTAATGAATCCATTAAATCCATTAAATTTTTACCAAATTCTGTTTTCCATTAATTTTAATGGATTCATTAAATACAGTATTAATCATCAAAAGCATCTCCATTAAATTTATTTTATTGAAATAATTTTATTTTTTATTTTTGTCCCCAATGTGTTTACATTTCTCTAAAAAAATGCTAAATAAATCCTGGTAAATATTCCTTTAAAAAAAATGTAATGAATAATACTATTAGTAGTAGTACTATCATTACTTTAAGTAATATTTCTGTCACCGTTTCTTCAAGTTAAACCAAACTTTTATTTTGACAGGTTGCTGTGAAGACCTTTAGGATTCTGTTTGTATATGATATGAAGATAGATTTACTCAAAAGCAACACGAAAATCATAGGGCCCTAAAATTGTGCATGAGTGAGTTATGTCATGAGTACAAGAAATTTATAAAACTTTTTTATTTTTAAGTCAGTTAGGAAAATTCTGCATGAAAAAAAAAAATTAATGCAAAAAACACTACAAATCCATGTGACGAACTTGACTGAGCTCTCATGCTAAATTCCCCATGTGTATTCCTATCGAAATGACTGTATTTCACCTGCCAAAAATTAGCTGAATAACGGTAAACGTGAGCACACATTTACTCTGAGGCAGAAACAGGCTTCCCTAATTTAGAGCCACCTCTGTGTGTTTGCATTTGCTTATGTGTGCCTAAATATATGATTTATGAATGTGCCTATTACACATGCCACAAGGCATGACAATAGGGTGAAACTTGACCCTGACAGGCTTAATTATTCTCAAATTTCCCTCCATCACTGAGGTTCCACAGGGAGGAAGTCAAGCTGCCTCGGGATACGTCACAGCAGAGAGACAGGGGTTAACACTTGGGAAAATACTAGCTCTTAATATGGAGACCATTTTATCCTGTAGCTTCAGAGAGCTTACAATCAAACACAACATTTTATAGTGGCATTTTCTAAATACAGCCTTGTCATAGTGGACAGTATGATTTAGATGTTGTTGTAAAGCACATTTGCTCTAGGGAATTTATGTAATGTCAAGTTACATTACAGTACAGGAAGGCAGCAGTCTTAAACACACCAAGCTGGTACTTGCCGTCAGTTGAGATTCATAGTATTGGTTCACACACAAGATTATTTTTTTACTCCACCCTCAATTTCGAAATGCACTTTCCCAGCAACTGTAATTGTGACTTTTATTTATTATGTTGCATAATTACATGACACATTTTTGCAGGTCACTGAGAAGCAAACCAGCAGATGCAGTAGACGGCTGGCGCAATGGCCTCAGATGCAAGTCACATGTTAGCAGCAGCCTTGGAACAAATGGATGATATTATTGCTGGTAAGACTTTAATTTAGCTTCAAGCTGATTTGAAATCCTCCTGATGAACTTGTGCATGGATCACATTCTTCCAAATAGCAATGGACTGGTCCACAATTATGTCCATTGCTTCTTTGCTAACCAATTTTATTTTTTTCAGTAAAATAGGTCGGATAAAGGTAAATGTGGTAGTCTGTTTCTTATTGGCTGCATTTCAGGGAGGAATCAGATAAGGCTCTGCTCCTATACAATGTTTTTTCAACGTATCTCTTGATCTGTGCAAACTAATTGGATTTCCTCAACGCTGCATGTGTAAAGCTTTTTCAAAAAAAGGATTACATGGTGTTGAATATTTCGAAAGAGCAGCTCTTGCCAAACAAAGGTAAAGCTGAATAAAAAGCTTTGCATGAGTAAATATATTACTTTTCAATAATTATAATAATTGCTAAATAAATAAAAAATCATATTAATAATTAATTTAAACATATTATACCAAAATAACTTAACAATGCATGTAATATTTTTAATATATCAGATTTACAGAATGAACAATAGGGTGTGCGATACTGTATCAGCACAACGTTTTATAACAGAGTAGTCCGTTTTGGAGGGGAAGTTTTTAACAGCTAGGTATGGAGCGGATGTGGGGGCTGTGTAGCCCCTTAAGCAAGCTCAGCGATGCCAAGATGATTTAACTAATAGAGGATAAATGTTTAATGTGGGCAGTCAACAAATGAAGGCTGGGGGATGGAGCGGAGCATGCGGTTTGCTGTCTGAGCTATTGGGGAGGGAGACATTCACTGTGACAAAATCTATGATAAACACTATTTATTCCAGTTACATAACCTAAGGTCACACTACCATTAACTTTTGGGCGAAACATTGTTGGCTTGCTTACTTTTAATGTGGAATAAAAAGAGCAGCATAAAAAGTGATCTAAAGACCGAGAGCTCATATTTCTAATTTAGGGGTCAGTAAGATATATTTTATTTTATTTTTAATTTTATTTATTTATAAAGAAAGAAATTGCTTCTTTTATTAAGCAAGCGTGCATCAAATGGACATGTATAATGTTACAAAAGAATAAATTTTAAAATAGATGCTATTGTGAACTTTCAGTTCATCGAAGAATTCAGAAGTAAACTATTTTCAACATTGATAATAATAAGAAATGTTTCTTAAGCACCAAATCTGAAGCACCTGATTTCTGAAGGACACTGAAGACTGGAGTAATGATGCTGAAAATTCAGCTTTATCATCACTAAAAAAAGTGTAAAAATATATTCAAATAGAAAACTGTTCATAATGTTCATAATATTACTGTTTTCACTGTATTTTTTAATCAAATAAATGCAGCCTTTTTCTTTTTTTCTGTATCCTCCTTGTTGGATGTATTTTTTTCGGCAACGGCTATTTGCACTAAGTGAAAATAGCATATTTTCTTAGCGAAAGATGTTATTTACACTAAGTGCAAATAGCGAAGGATGCTATTTACACTAAGTGCAAATAGTGATGGATGTTATTTACACTAAGTGCAAATAGCTATAGAATCTATTTACACTATGTTAAAATAGCAGGATTTCTTCTATTTATAGCTACTTCTTATTTCACATAGTGGCAATTATCTGCACCTCAGTATTGTTCTACACTATTAAACAATATGCAATAATAACTTATTGAATGTAAATTTTAATTCAAATTATTAAATTGATGCCACCTTATTGGGACAATAAAGCCCTCCCTAAACTTACCCTAACCATACCTGTTACTTTATTGTCAACTTTTTGATTATTCCCTTCATTTTTATTGAAAATAAATGCTTTTATGATCTGATTCGAACCTCTGTCGATCGCGTCAAAATAAGCCCAACACACGTTTTACCATCTGCGCCACTAGAGCGGATGACTAGCAACCGTCTTTTGTAATATTGACTAGCCCAATCACACGTTGGTGGGCGGAGTTAGTGTAAATAGCTTCTGCCAACAAGGCAGGCTATTTGCACATAGTGTAAATAGACACTCCGTTTTTTTTCACTGAGCTGGTACTTGATAAGGAAATACTATGTTTATTTAATATATAAATATCATTACATTATTTACAGTTAAAACATAATGACATATGTTAACATAATGTGAACTTATTTGTACCATGTTATAACATAATTTGAAATGCATACCACACATGGTCTATTAGCTGAGTAGTCCTGCAAGTCATGAGTTATAATTGTCCTGAATGAAGGCTGCATGGGCCAAATATTACACATTCAGGACTTCAAATATAGCACAGACTAATAAATGAATTACTTATGAATTAACCAGTAAAGTTTAGTAATCAGATGTCATGCCATGTGGCTAATCCTGGATCTAGACTTTAAATGAGTGTCTGTCTGTGTGTCTTAAGAATAGTTAATAAGAGAGTTGACCAAAGGCATGTTGTGTCTCTTTGGTGCTGCTGTGTGAACTGACTCATGACAATGAAGAAGTGTTGTTAGAAAAGTTGCTCAAGGTTCTTGAAATGCCTCCATCTGCTGGAGACAGTTGGAACATCTCAAATACCATAAAGATGATCCAACAACTAGCATTCTAGCCTTATATGTGATTATTAGACCTGATTATTAAACCCATTTTTTCCAGTAGTTATTGTTTTCTTCTGTTCTTCTGTAAACAGCTTCTGTTTTGTTATTTTAAGTGATTTTTGATGATAAAAGTATATTGAATAGCTTGAGCAAGAATAAATATTCCACTCTTTCTGTTTATTGTTTTTATTTCCAAATAATTTAATTTAATTTAGTTTATCAAAACCTATAGGATATTTGTGATAAGTAGCAGAGCAAGAGTAAATATTCTACTATGTTAGGGTATTTTTTCAGATAATTTCCAATAGTATTTATTCAATTTTATTTTGGATGATCAAAACCTAATGGATTTTTGTGATAAGTAGCAGTGCTACAATAAATATTCCACTGTTAGTTGTTGTTGTTTTTTTTTTTCTCAGATAATTTCCAATAGTATTTATTTTATTTTATTTTATCATTTTTATTTTGGATTATCAAAACCTAATGGATATGTGTGATAACAAACAGAGCAAGAGTAAATATTTTACTATGTTTTTTTTTGTTTTTTTCAATAGTATTTTTTATATATATATCCTTCCATGCACTGTTCTTTCAGTAACTGGCACAACACCCCCACCCCTTCATTAAAGCAACCAATGAGGTCATTTCATGCCTTCAGTCAAGCAAAACACTTGCGCCTGAATGCACAAATTGTGCATCTGTATAAACAGTTATGTACATTAATCGCACATTCTTTGCATGCATACAAGAAGCATTTCTTTGCATTGTTCTCATTACTCTTAACACCACTTATCTTCTTTGAAATGACATATGAAACCAGTACAAATCTTACATTAACAAGACACGTAAACTAAAGGAAAAAATGTGTAATGTTCTTACAATTGCATAAGATAAAAACTGAAACCAAGGCCCTAACCTAAGTTTCTTTGTTCTGATCGTTGATTCTGGCATTTAAAAATGGAACAATGTCATCATACACTTTTAAAGTGTTATAGAACCCTGATGGGTTCCAGATGTTTGGATTCCATAGTATCCAGATGGGGATTGTTGGAACTGTTGTTCTAGATGATGCAGGCGACACGTGGCTGCAGGAGTGTGGGTGCTGATGGTTAATATGATGTGATGATGTATGACATGGCGTGATGGTGCATCTCCCCTGCTCTTTTTCTATTTGTTTTTCCTCTCAAGTCACTTTATGCCCTAGCTGTTCCATAGATTGCATCTTTTTTGCATACAATAAAAACATGACCAAAAAAAGGAATGGATTTTTAAAAAATATGCCAGATTCAAACCTGTGCCACCCATATGGGAGTATGACCACTAAGCCAAAGGTCTAACCTCTTCTATATTTTATTTTGTCCATTTCATATTTCTGTCTGCAGGTTCCAAGGCTGCAGTGCAGTTCAGTAACGGGCTGTATGATCTGCGCTCTCCTGTGAGCGCCGGGCCGCTGCCGGTTCTCCAGCTGGCTGAGGAGCTGAGACTGGCACTGGAGCTGCAGGCCAGGGACGAGGACTGCAACTCACTACGCTCCCAGCTGCCCTGCACCACCGCACAGACTCTCATGGAGTGGCTGGAGAAAGGATCGGTAAGGCACTTGAAAGTGAAAGCCTATAAAACCATTGTGAATTTTATGATAGAATAGTATCAGAGTTATTATTATACAGGCTTATAATTCACTTCACATGTATTCCTGAGTCAGCTTATTATATTTGGAGGTTTGATGTTTAATGTTTCTTGAGCTTTTCTGTTTAGCCTGGTGCCATCCTTAAGTTTTCAGTCAGCATTTGGATAGTGTTTTCCTTATATAAATATTTACACACCATGCAGTGATGCAGATGTTAACATGTTTCTCAGATGATGAATGAACATTTTTCATATTGTGTTTGTCATGTTTTGGAAACAAAACCTTTTTAATGTAAATGTGGTGACATGATTATAAGCAGCAAAAATACCTTGCAAGTGTTAGGTTGTTCAATAGGCAGCTGTACTGAGTCTTAAAGGAACAGGTCATTCATCAGTGAAAATTCCTGTATGACTTTATTTCTTCAGTGGAACACAAAAGTTGGAACTTAAGTTCAGTGGAACAGTGGAACTTTAAAAAATTATAAAGAAATAAACAAAGGAGGAAAAAATACAAACATTTTTACGAAAGTGCTCCATATAGTGTAATTTTAATATTATTTATATACGATTATAGTATTCATTAATCTTTTGAATTAACTTTTATTTGTATATGTTTTTACTTTAATTTTAGTTTACATTTTAGTAATTTATGTTTTTTTCTTATAGTTCTGTATAGATTTAATTAATTTTTTTCAAGTTTAATCTTCAACTTATTTTATTTCAGTTAGCTGCGAGCCAAAATTTAAATTTTTTGTTAAGTTTTTTTAACATATAAAGAATTTTTTTTATTATTTAAATATTATTATTACTAATAAAATCAATACAGATAATTAAAATATGAATTAATAATAAAATGTAACATAAATGTACACAAATTAATTAGCAGTGGACATATCCATATGAAGAAAAATACTCGCAAACGATTTTTACTAGTTTTAGTTAACAATAACAACGCTGGATCCATATGACTTGTGCACTATATTCCCAGTCCTCTCCAGTAATTTAATCTCTTTTTGTGAAGGATGAATTGAAATCATTATATAACTTAAGTCAATATTCACTGAAAATCATCCCTTCCAGTGAGCTGATCACGTACTGTAAGAACCACTGCAACTGAATCATTGATTCCGTCATTTGAACTTTAGGATCTCGAGGTCAGGACTGTAAAGCGACTCAATGGACTGGCTCGAACGAATGATTTATACACAAACTCACTGACTGAAACCTAGTGAGCACAAGTGTTAAAAACAGTTTTTTGGTGTTTTTTTTTAAGGGGATCTGTCGCTGTATTAAAAAAAGAAGAATCTTCCAAAATTTTCCTTTTGCGTTCCAAAGAAAAAATAACAGCTTACAGGATTGAAACAACATGAGTACATAATGATAATTAGGATAAATTTAAATTTTGAGTGAACTATACCTTTAAGTACAGAATCTTGCCTAATACAGGGTTTTTTCTCATGTGTCCCAGAGGCAGTTTCTGGCCCAGCGTTTGCGTGCGTATGCGTGTATGTTGCTTGGATGTTTTTAAAAGAGTTTGGATCCCCTCTGAGACATTGATAGGGCTGTGCTTCCTGCCTCTTCTCCCTCTCTTCCCTCATATCCCTCTCTTCACGCAGTCACTCTCTCCTTTCTCTTTGCTGTTTTGCTTTGCATTAAAAATGATCTGGTCACCTTTAGCCCGGCTTCATCTCCTCTAGGGTAAGTCTTCATCTGACAGTTTATACTACTAGATTATTTTGTTGATTTGTAACCTGACAATGCACGCATACTTGCTCTCTCAGAAAAGTGTTTTCTTGTTTTGCTGGTATTTGTTATTGGCAAAAACAGTCACAAGGTTCATTTAGACAGTTATTTGTTTATTCTGATGCAAAATGCTTGCACATGATTCTCATCAGTTGCCTGTGGTGATTTCTTGGCCAATGAACATAGAAAATCTCACAAAGAGCATAAGCAACCTGTTGGCGGAGCCCAAGGATCAATCAAGGGCCATGTTTTTGCAGGGATCTGACATTAAGCTAAGCTTACATTACTTTATGCGAAGTTGAAGAAACACTAATGCCACATAATTTGAACAAAATCAGGCCAAAACGACGTTTTAAGCTGGTAAACACATTTGAACTATCATTGGTCCGTGGTGATTACGTAATAGGTAGGTGCCTTCTTTGACATGGAAATCCTGTCAGTCCGTCGAGGTCATGAAAAATGAGCACACTGGAGAGCTGCTTTATAGTAATATAAAGTAGTATAGTGAAGTTGTAATTCTAATTAAAAGTGATGCTTACACTGTTTATTCATGTTTAATACTGTAAAGCTGCTTGCTTTAAAGCAGTCTGATGTATTAAGTGCTGTGTAAATTAACGTGATGTAACTTGAGCGCAGTACCGAATTACAAAGCTGGTGCAAAATGATATACATCGATATTGTCACAGTGTGGTGCAGGAGTGAATGCACAAAGCAGAAGAATAACGAGAAACGGTCTTTAATTATCCACATAAGAGTAATCCATCACAGGAGGATAGCAAACACACATATCCATAGATGAGACCGGACAAAGAAACACTGAACAGAATGCAACTTATATGGGGAACATAAATGAGGATAATGATAAGACACACCTGAACATAATGACACAATCAACAGGAGACAGAAACTAGGTCACACAGAGCACATGGGGAATTAAAAAAAAACACATCAAACAGTCTATAACTGTGACATTTCGCCCCCATCTGGGAAGGCGCAACCTCGCGCCGTGGAGAAAAAGGGATGGGATGGAGGGGGACTTAGGAGGAGGACAAAGGAATGGAAAAGGGCTGGCATGAAGGCAGGCAGACACATGCTGGAGGAGGTTCAGGAGGTGACCAGATGACCGGGAGGAGGACGAACAACAGAGTCCAGGGTGGTGATGATGGAGGGAGGAGCCATGGAGGAGACAGGAGGGTCCATAGAGGAACAGATGGAGGGAGGAGCCAGGGTGACAACAGAAGGGAATCGGAGCAGGGGGAGGAGCCAGACGGGACCCAGGCCACAGCCATGATGGCAGCCCACGGTGGAGCCAACAGAGGGAGGAGCCATGATGGTGGAAGGGCTGACAACTCCAGGGGACCGACCGACGGCGGCAGAGCAGGTGGTGGAGGAGCCTAAGGCGGAGATGGAGAGACGATGAGCCAGGGCGACACCGAGGATCCAGAGGGCCACAGTGGAGTTGGAGCGACTGAGGACCAAGGTGGAGCCAGAGGGAAGGAGGAGCCTGACAGAGCCAGAGTGACGGAGGGTTGAGGTAGAGCCAGAGGAGCGGAGTCCTGAGGTGGCAGATGTTTGATGACAGACCAACGTGGAGCCAGAGGGACAAGGGAGGTCGGCGGAGCTGGTGGATTGACGGGCCACGGTGGAGAGGAGGGAGCTAGCTCATGTGGCGGTGTTTATTCCAATTTGATAAATCGAGCAGAGGCAGTTGTCCGGGTAGTGTGTCAGGTTGACGAGGAGCACAAGGTCTTCCATATGGTCCTCGAGAGAGCGATCCCCCTGCTCCAGCAGGAGGACGAGGACGGCAGGGTCATTCATGATAAATGAAACAAAAACAAAACAAAAAAAAACGCGGGGAAACACACCACTTAACTTTATATGGTCCTGCCTTCTGTCACGGTGTGGTGCAGGAGTGAACGCACAAAGCAGAAGAACCCACAACAAACAGTCCATAACTGTGTCAGATATGATCAGATGCGTTCCTAACTGCTGTTTTTAATTGAATCACTGATTACAGCAGCTTTGGTGGTGTTGGGATGTTCGCAATTAGTATGTCTGTTCGCTGCTTAGGTATTTCAAACTTCTTTTTACGCGAAGAATGAAAAAATGTTTGTTATTCGGGACCCTGTTCAGCTAATTTTTGCAGACAAAATCCAGTCCTTTTAATAGAACTCCATGCCATTGGGGAATTTTGTGTAAGGGCAAAAGATGTACCAATGCAGATTTCGAAATAGTTTCAAATTGGTCTCACTGCGAATTTACCAACAGAAAGCTGCTAAGTTTGAATGTGACTTTAAAGGGATAGTACACTCAAAAATGAAAAATCTGTCATCATTTATTCACCCTCAAGTTATTTCAAACCTGATTGAGTTTCACAAAGAAGATATTTTGAAGAATGTTGGTAACCAAACAGTTGCTGGTATCCACTGAATTCCATAGTATGGGGAAAAAAATATCATGGCTACCCTCAACAGTTTGGTTTACCAATATATTCCAAAATAGCAACTTTTGTGTTCAACAGAAGAAAGAAACTCATACAGGTTTATTACAAGTGAAGGATGAATGAATAATTTTTTTAATTTTCCTTTTTGTGTAAACTATCCCACAATGGACCTTTTCTTCGTTGAAATTTCTCAGAAAATTTTGCTAAAGTGATCGTATCTTAAAGGGGCCTCCTAAAAATCCACAGGGTCCTTTTACAAGACAGCAGTCCTATGAGATGCTTTCTCTAAATGGGATCAAAAACACCCATGCTTCCTAATTAGAGCTAGTAAAAACACTGCAGGAAATGTGATCAAGTCCCGATAGTAAGACGTTCACATTAAAGGGGCCGCATTACACTTTGTTCATACACGCCATATCTGGCCCATGTTTACATGCACATGAGGAATGTTTGCGACAGCTGCAGAAACGAGATAAGAGAGGTTGTTCATCTCATGACCTGATCCGAGACCTGTCTGTAGGTAAAGCATGTCTGTTTGATAGTATTTAAATATGCCTACTCTTGTTTGTGTATGTGTGTGCACATGTGTCTGGTGTGTCTCCAGCTCTGCAGCTGTCAGGATCAGAGACTCTGCCAGGTGCAGCTGAACTCTCAAAGCTCTGGATAAGTTGCGTGCTACACTAATAAGACACAATTGTCTGTGCTTGATCTCAGGGTGGAACCTTTAATATGGCTTGATAGCTGACATAATCACAGCCTGCCTCGCTCAGAAGAATATGTGTTTTTGAAGTCTTAGAATGGAAAAAGTTCATTTGAACACAGCATAAGACGATGCAAAATAGACAAAGTGTCATTTGTTGACTTCATCTGTAGGCATTTAACAGTTTTGACAACAGTCCCCATGGTGACCGTATCCCCACCGCTCTGCGTAGTACACAAAACTCCCTATGACGCAAACAGGAAATGCTAGGAAAAATGAGAGAATACTATAAATTGGTTGTAATGAGGATGGTGTGGCTATTGGCTGAAACTCAGGCCTGGTAACCATCACAAGTCCCATACTGAATGTTTTAGCATTTTGTATTATTTTTTGCTCTTATTTGTGGGAAAACATGTGGATAGTTAACCATTTACTCACCCTTATGTCGTTCCAAACTTGTAGGATCGTTTTCTGTGAAACACAAAAGTGAATTTGTAAAGAAAATTGTGGATGCTGTTTTCAACGGGGCTGTGAAGCTCTAAAATTACAAAAATATTATACTATTAAAGTGGTCTGTATGACTCATACACTTTATTTCAGGTCTTCTGAAGCCATTTGATAGCTTTGTGACAAACAGATGGAAATTCATCTCTTTACTATCACCGAAAGTCCACACTAGCTCTTCCTGACAGTGTCTGATTTGTGAATGAATCTTTTTTTTTTCAGATATTTTTAATGATCTGAATCATTACACAAAACCTGTCAAAAGGATTTTTCCATGAATTAGACTTATTCTTGACTCATTTACACCTCACTAGACTAGACTAAAAACAATGACATAATCGACTAAATAGACCAGTTTTGTCACTGTAAAGGAATCATAGTGGTTGTCAGAAATTTAACATAAAAATATGGCAACAATGTTTCAGGTATTACAGGAAGGCATATATCCTTAAACGTATATTTCATTAAGTGGTATGATATGATGACAAATGCAATAAACATTTACTAAATATCATAAAATATAAGTCGAAACATCCTAATGTACATTTCTGATAACAAAAATTCCATCATCATATTTGATGTGTTATACAGGAACTTCTGGGAATGTCCCTTTACAGTTTTCACTAAATTATATGGTTATTCGTCTTGTTTATTTCCAAAAACATTTTATTTTACAGTAAAATTACATATATGTATGTATATACTGTATGTACGGTTACATTTACCGTTGCTCTGCAACATTTTGCTGGTGAAATCCAGTAATTTTAGTGGGAATTCATGCAGTTGGGAGTTACATATAATGGGATAAAGTACCTCACACAGATTTCTCTCATGTTCAAGTTGGACATGCAAATTTTCTGCATAGACCAACAGAAAGATTCTTAGTTTGAAAGTGACTTATATGAGTGATGCTTCATTTTACATTACATAATGCTAGCAACACTGTGGACAGTTTTTTGTGAAATTTTGCTAATGTGACCATGCCTTAAACGATGACAGAATATTAATTTTGAGTAAACAATCTCTTTAAGTTAATTATATGATAGTTTATAGCAGCTTACATAGTGGCATGTTAACCTACAGGCCTGACAAGATCACAAGGTTATTAAGTTGTTATCTAGTATTAACCAGGCCAGTTTGTGCTCGTCAGTCCCTTCACAGTCTTTCTCTCAGCTGTGTTTGTCCACGAAGGAGACAACTGGACAGCAGGGTTGCCTGTAAAGTTGAAAAGACACTTAGAAATGGATGGATGTCTTCCACAGGAAGCAGGGTCTTTAGGCTAATGGTTTGCAGTCTTGAGTAAAAACAGATGGGGGAGAGCTGGAAGGCAGTGTGACTGTAAATGTCCCCCTCTCTGTCTCTAGCTGTGTTTAAACAGAGACACTGGTTTGTTTCGGTTCAGACTTGCACTGGAACTTCATTAGAGCCGCTGTCTCACACAGAAAACAGAAAAAGATTGAAAGAAAGGGAGTTGAAAATTATAAATATAGAGCTTTTCGCATGTGAAAGAGTTGAATGGTGTTTAGTAGTAAGTAACATCAGGGAGTGGAAGTTGTGGATTGATGTTTTGCGTCTGACACACACACACACACACACACACACACACACACAGACACACACATTGAACTTCTAAGTGTCTGGCTGGACAACAGATGCAGGGGGTCTTGGACAGACGTCTGGTTTTAGAAATGAGGTTTGTGCAGTTGCTTCAGCATGTTAAGAGCGCCTGTCTTAAGCAGCCAATATAAGGAGGAGGAGAAGGAGGAGGCGACTCTGTAAAATAGGCAGACAGAGACACTGAAACCCAGAGCTCTGATCTCAGCCAGTCGCTGCAGTCGCTCCATTATTATAGCGGCTCGAGATGGGCCTTCAGCATGGAGGAGGAAATTGACTTTTATAAGCATTTTACTTGGCTTAAAAAGGTAAGTTGAAATGTCTGCTTTTCTACTGTAGATTATCCACTTTATGGATATTTCCTTTCAGCTTTTATTACTGTTTTTTTTTTCTTCATTTGAGCAGTATATAATAAGAAAAGGACCATGCACAGTCAACCAGTCATTATTGCGAAATGATATGCAATACTCAATATAGATTTGAGTTTAAATTATTTTGAGATAATTAGCTGTGTGTTACCATAAAGTTTCCACTAAGAAAAAAATAGTCCACTAGAATATACAAAACAATCAGCATAGCAACAAGACGAACACCATGATGATACTACACCACATTACAATATTAATTATGAAGACCTGATTTTCACAACAATTGCTAAGTGAGATGCAAGATGGTGCTGTTATTGTTTTATTATTTTTGAGATACTGTAGTTTCTTTTAATATTATGAATTAGTTTTTAGTGTTTATTTTCCATTTTAATTCTATCTAATTTTTTGTAATTTAGTTGTTTTTATCGTTTTTATTAGTTTTTTAATGTCTATGTAATCTTTATTAATTTATTATTTCAGTTTTCTTTTTAGTTATTTTAATACATCAACTTAACCCTACGTTTATTTTTTTGTTTTGTTTTGTTTTGTTTTGTTTTGTTTTGTTTTCAGTTTAAGTTTAGTTTTAGTTAAATAAAATAACCCTAGATGGCGACAGCTACATGAAACGTGAGTCTGCGGTGATACAAGATGAAAGTAGTGGCGGTTTCTGTTACCCTTTTGAGGAGACTGATATAGAGTGGTTGGATTTATGTGGAACTGGTTGTTGTTGTTGTTGTTCAAAACGACAAGCAGTATTGTGCTGGCATGGATGTGTGCCGGGAGCTTGTGATTTGCAATAGTACAAAAGCGCTTTTTATCCTGTCCAGCTTCAATGATTCTGAGCTCATGCTCTTGAACACAAACAAAAACGCTTTCACTGACTAACACTTGATACTTGGAGTAGTAAATCAGGCAGTAAAATTCAATTTAAAGGTGGGGGTATGAACATCAATGTGCACACCTGTTCTTAAAGTGCAAGAGGCGTTGAAAAGCTTGTTTGCCATGGTTGATGTGGTTTACAAGGCATTGTGGGATTGCGGTAAGCCGGAGATGGGGCAGAATGTGTAATGTTGAAGAAAGGCACACGATGTAAAACTCAACCAGCCATTGCATTCCAAAGTAAGAAAGAAATTACAGTAATTATACTTCACAAGGTGTAACAGTATAAAATGCTGGGTTGGAAGAGGAATGGAACGCATTACTGTATTGCAGGGAGGAGTTGTACTGTAAAACCCTCAATATTGTCATACATTCTTGGAAAGTGGGGTAATAATGATCACTGTAGTTTCTTCTGAATTCGTTTCAGGCCTTTACAGTTCTGCAAGCAGGCAATGGGACATGAAAAGGGGGAAATTCCAGGGCCTGTGGGTTGTCTTGCTTATAAACATCGCTCTGGTGAGGTAATAAATGAATTGGTGCTCTAGAGAGCATCATGAATCTCACTGTTTGAACTCTGCTCTAAAGGTTAAATTAGCTGTAGATCAGGACATGTGGTGGACTTCTGAAACGAGGAGACAAAGATGCTTTCTGTGGGTTTGGATTTTATAGTTCATTGTAAATTCATGTTCTAGTTGATGTATATGTGGTTTCCAGGTTAAAGCTAGCTCCACTGAAAGGCAAAATGATAACTTATAAACCGTTAAAGACAGAACTACTGTAAACTGCGAGGTATTTGCATTTGTTGAAACCATCAGTCCACATTATTTTTTTTAAATCATCATGTTTAACAGCAGAATTCTTGGAGAAAAACTACATTACCCATAATTCTGCAGAGAATCCCCACCAATCAGTATATTGTCCGTGACATCAAAAGAACTGTTTAGCACCATGCCCACTCCCATGAACCACTAGTACTTAAATATATACATGATCAACATCTTTAAATTAAGTTTTAAATTTATCCATCATGTTTAATACGATGATATCATTAACAGTGTTTTATGGGATTGTAGTTCTGTCCCTCATTAAAGCTGTTAAGTACACAGTTTAGTTGTTGGCATGAAGGCAAGTCAAATCTGTAATATAACATTTATGAAGTGATATATACAGTTCGGTGGGCTGTTTGTCACAATATGTTCATATTTACTCACTTGAAGAATAAAAGTTTCAAAACTATTGTTTAAATCACTGCTCTTACTTTTAAGGTTTTGTTTTTTTTTTGAGTTCCTCGAATTTTCTTATGATATCAGACTTTCTTCTCATTACCTGTTTCCCAAGAAATAAATAACCTCAAGTTGAGTTTAAACTTGCTGTGGACTGCAATTACTATGCAATGAAAGCCTCATGTGTGAGGACTGAGCAATGCCTTTAGAAAGGCATAACCCTGTAACTCCTCCAGGCAGCCAGCCCTGTAAACCCTGAGTAGACAGCTTTATTATGAGAATTGACAGGCCTGGACACAGCAAAAGCTTTTAAAAGACAGAGATTATCCGTGTGGCTCTGCTAGCTTAGCGGTGACAAGTGACAGTGTCTTATCTCGCATGCTGCGACATACTGTATTTACTGACGTGTTTTCTGCTGATATAGTCTGAAGACTGGACAGAAGATTTATTTGATCATTAATCTTTTTTCAGCTTATGATAATTTGTTATGCTAAATTGGTAAATGTTCTATCTGTCTGTCCATATTTACTGAAAAATTGGCCTTTTCGCAAAGACCCATCACTTAGTTACTGTTGCTATGTCTGACAAGCCATGCCGCTCTCGCATCACACATCCCATTCTCATGCAGTGACAAATACATCACGGAGCAAAGAAGAAACTGACAACGCACCAACAGACACGACAGAGCAGGTTACTTCTGATATGAAATAAAGTCTCAGCTTTCAAATATTTTCATCTTTTTAAAGAAATTCAAACAATAAATACCTTTTTGTGGCTCTTTAATGTGTCATGACAGATCGCTGTAGCGCTTCAGTCAAGAGGCACAAGAACGGTTATCTTTCATATTTACTTAAAGCACGAAATAAACATGAATGAACATCAGAAGGTATTCTATTTCAACCGCGGAAAGACGTCAATACAAGTTAAAGTCCACCCACTTTAATCTGCTTTCCTATCTGATTTGTTTGTTATGTTTCGGACAAAATTGCGGATTCAGTGTTATGATTGGTCAGACTGCCTGTCAATCAATCTCTCTGCGAAGAGTCAATAATGGTAATTCTATCTATCTATCTATCTATCTATCTATCTATCTATCTATCTATCTATCTATCTATCTATCTATCTATCTTTTCCTATCTTTTACATGCTGTTGTTCTTTTTCCATTGTTATTGTGTCCCTCAAACCTTATGCAAATGACCTCATTAATTTGTAATGAGCTCGTTATTGTTTCTTTTGAAGGGATGTCAAAGCTGTCAGTTAATTTTTTTTGTGCCAGTATGTCATTTAACATATTTAAAACAACACTCAAACGTATTTCTCTTCGTTAAAGTTTATTTTGTCTTCGGAAGCGAGCCATTCGTTCTTAAAAAAGTGGACAAGCAGGTTAGCTTCTCCTCTTGCACACCTCTCAGTTGACTTTCACTTTCTGTATGTATGTGTGTGTGTGTGTGTGTACCTGGTATTCCCTACGTTATGGAGACCAAATTCCCACAAGGATAGTAATACCAGTAATGTTTTACCTTGTGTGGACATTTTTTTGGTCCCCATGAGGAAAACAGCTTAAAAATCATAAGGAATTATATATATTTTTTAATCTAAAATAGCAGAAAGCTTTGTGTGAGTGGTATATTTATGGGTAGGGGAGGGGATAGAAAATACAGTTTGTACAGTATAAAAACCATTACCCCTAGGGAATTTCCCCATGAAACATGAATGTCCCCACAAATGCGATTATAACCTGAAACAACTTACGCTTAGGGAATATTTGGGTCATTGTGCGGAAAAACAGCCATTCCAAGTGATCAAATTGCAGATTGAAGTTCACGTACAATCCAGAAGACTTCTCTGTGTAAAAACACATGTACACGTGTGTGTCTCCACAGGTTAACCTCCAGTGCTCAAGCAACAATGAGACCTATCAAGATCGGCTGGCGAGATTAGAAGGGGACAAAGAGTCTCTGGTTCTCCAGGTGAGATCTTTCACTCAGGCCTCCAAGGCATTTCAACTCCGCATAATAATCACAGTGTCAACACAATGAGAAGACAACTAGTCGACATGCTTGTAAAACCTCACAGGGTCAAACCGGGGGACTGTGGTGTCTCTGTGAACGGGTAACACAGCTGCCTGTTTAATGCACAATGGGATGGTCGTAGATCACATAGCTATGGGACAATCTGTAGACAGGTTAGGGGGTTGGTGTTACTCAGCATTTTACGAAGCCCTGATGGTGGAGACACCACAGTGAGAGTTTAGCCTATTATTAGCTTTTGAATGGTATGTGTTTCCTGTAAACTTGTTTGTGTTCATTTAACAGAGATTTTTCCAAAGCAGACATCCAGCTTTAACAGTAAATATTTGTCCAGAATATGTGTCTGCTGACTCACAGTATATATCATTCAATTATTATATGAAATAAAAATGCCACAGATGTTACTATTTCTGTTTTCAAGGTCTTACAAATGGTTGCTAGGTGGTTTCTAGGGCATCTAGTTGGTCACTTAGGTATTCTATAGTGTTGCTAGGTGGTTGCTAGCATATTCTATGTGGTTACTAAGTTGTTTACTAGGTGGCTGCTAAGTGGTTGTTTACTAGCCCAGGTGAAACTAACCCATCTCTAGTCTCTATAAAATTAGATTTTGCTAAATATTTTATTTAGTGAGCCATTTTATAATCCACCAAACATAATCTATAAATCAGATTGCTTGTGCACACCAAAACTTTGCGCGTTCCTCCTGCTTAATGTTGTTTTGTATATATTAATGAGACATAAACCCAAAAGCTAAGTTTTTTTATAATATCCATATACAGTATTTTGTTCTAATTACACAAAAAATTGCAAGCTTTACAGGGTTTTACATAATTCTTTGATTCTTTTGTAGTGTGGGTAACTTTTTAACATTTTCGCTTGTGTCCTCAAGGTGAACCCACAACCTAATACATTTATACGTAAAGAAATTCATTCATTTATCAACTCTACACGAGACGCCAAGTGCTACTTCCTCTCACGAATTCACTGCTGATTCCTGATGGTTTTAGCAAACGATTACTCAGAGTCGCCCCCTGTCATTTCAAAGATTAGTACAACGCCAAGCATGACAAGTATAAACACCTCGTCTGTTTGGGAAGATGTGCGTGCAGTCAGCAGAGGCGAAATTATAAACAAGGCTTCAATCGTGTCTTCCACGCACGTTGAAAAATTTCAACTCAAGTGGGAAATTCACATGATAAGTTGTCACACAAGCCAATCAGCAAAGAGCTTATTGACATGTCCAGTTTGATATCCGGTTGTATCAGAACATGGAAAACTGTTTTTATTTACGTGAGTGATGCAAAAAAACATTGAGTAATCTAGAGTCAGTAAAGCAATGTGAATATTAGCTTCACTTTTGATGTGCACAAACCATTAGGAAAATACTAGCAAACTTCTCCTCAGCAGAATTTAATCATTTATTGCTGTAGTAAAGACATTGAAGATGAATTATTAGTAGTTGGCACTCAAACAAATCTAGCAATGTTTTGTAATCACCACAGAGTATTAAAGGCTTACTTGTAGAAAGAATTATAACAAAAAAAGTTGCACACTTCACCTTTAAGAAGTTAGGTTGTCTACCTCTTCAACAAGTGTCAAAAAAGTTGCCCTTCTCCATAGTCCTGCCCCTCCTGCACTCTGATTGGTGGATTGTCTTGAGCTCTAAAACACTGATGAACATGATTGGCTCCTAATGCCCTGAAGGTGTTGTTCTTCTCCTTTTACCTGTATTGCTGGTTGGCAGTCTTTCAGTTGGTGCTGAACAAAAGGACACTTTCAAAACAATTGAAACCCAAGCAGGCTCACATGTTAGCATGGACGTGTGTCAGGGCTAAGGAACGGCTGTTTTTAACCCAAATATGCATATTTGAAGGACTACATTTCTCTGCTGTTTAGACTTTGGAGTTGCTTGTGTGTTGCAATCGTCATTAGCATATCTGTAGGAGGAAACAACAGAGAAACACTGGCCAGGTTTCAGGTTAGCCTGAGTGAACGTTGTCTGCTGTCTGTTGGTTTTAGGTGAGTGTTCTCACTGACCAGGTTGAAGCTCAAGGAGAAAAGATCAGAGATCTGGAAAGTTCCCTGGAAGAACATCATCACAAACTCATTTCTACTGAGGAAATGCTCCAACAGGTAAGATCACATACTTGCTGTCATTTACGTCCAGTTTTAAAAGCAGAAATCAGGGAGATATAAAGTAGAGACATTTAAAATAATTCAATCTTCTACATGATGGTTTTGGTTGAAGAAATTGTGAACACTTTCTGAAACTGTGTTTGCCACCTGAAACTTGAGCAGTCTTTGGTTTTCCATCAGTTTCGGATGTAATTATGCAGACTTGACTCAGATTAAATGTTAATATTTTTTTCAGTCTACTTTATTTATGAATGTGGGTTACCAGTCCTGGCATAATTATACCTTCAGACCTTTATATCCATGTATGTCTCTGCAAAGTTAGTTGTTTGTTTGTGTAGATGTTATTATCATAAAGTATGAGGAATGTGCATGTTTTTGTGTGTTTACTGTGGATTTGTAATGAAACTCTTTTAGCCACAGTGTTAGTAGCTGTTTGCTGGCAACTGTTTGTTTGATTTGCATAGAGAAACGGTTTAGTATAATTTCTAAAGTACTGTTTTTGAAACAGCTATGTTCCTTTAGCATTGCCAAGTGAAGCCACAGAAATGAATGCTTATTTGTGGGGAGTATTTTAATGTTTTTTAATATCTGCCGAAAAAATACACAGACTTACTCAAGACCGAAAGGATTTGAGTCATTGTGTACAAAAGGTTAAATGATTAATGTGTTTTGCACGTCACTTTTTTTTTAATTCTGTGGGTAAATTATTTATTAATTCATGAAATATTTAAAATTATTATAAGTAATATACATTAACACAATAATGATAGAAAATACTGAAATGATGTTTAGATAAATAAAGAATAATAAAAAGAATTTAGAAATTATATAATCTGATCATATAATTGTTTGACATACCACATCAGTTTCATACCAATTTAAGGTTATATTAGTGAGAATTGCCCACTTTGCCTGGGATCATGTTCAAGATTCCTTAACAGGACGGCTGTGCCAACAATCATATCAAGATGGAATGCTGAGATGGAGAGATAGAGAGAGCCCTCATGGTCTCCTTGCTTGATGGGGCAAGTAAACTCACAGCTTAGACATGGCAGTTTTCTTAAATACCATAGTTCTTTGTTGGCTTCTTTGTTCAATTTGATGTTAAAACGTGCAGTATTGCTTACCAATAGTGCAAAGAGCTGTTTTATAGTTTATTTATTATGATAATGGGTTTCCCCCAAGTGGAAGTTTGTGAACACCTAGAGGTTTTCTGAAGGAACTGCAGGAGATTCAAGAGATTTTGATAGAAATGTCAATGCTTAATTCAGTTTAAGCCCTCATGTTTGTTTGTTTGTTTGTTTGTTGTTTTATTTAAAATTGTATTAGTTTTTTAACAGTTGTGTTGATTTAAATTATTTTTGTAAGAAAAATAGCATTTTGCAGTGTTCGAAAAAGTGAAAATGCAACATTGTAAAATTAATTTTATTCTGAAAAGTTCACATTAATTTGAAGTATATTTTAAATAATGATTTATAGTTATAGGGGGTAATGGGGGGTTCAACTGACAAAAAGTTTGTGACCCTTAATCTATTCCAGTAGTTCTCAAGCAGGGGTCCGGGGCCTCAGCTATCTTCATAAAGGGGCCTCAAGATGACTTAACATCATTTAAAATAGTATTTGAAGAAAAAACAGTTGAAAAAAAAAGGTAGCTTCAAAGTGATTTAAGTATTTATTTATTTTAATAAACACTCCTAAACACTGGATGTTTAGTAGTTTATTACATGGGTGTTTTTGTACATTGTATTGTATGAATATACATTTTTCTAGTAATTCACAGCTGTATAATATTTTATTAGTTAGAAATGCCTATTTAAAAAATAAATCCATAACTCCAGGATATATATATCCAGGAAATCACATACAGCTGTAAAAGCAATGGATCCTTTAAATATTTATTGTGTCCAATGAGGGCCTTGGAGTTTAAACGGTCAAAAACCACTGCTGTATATGATGATCTAAACTGTGACGTTGGTGGCTGATTGTGACTCATGTTCACTGTATTTTACAGAAGCAAGAGATCATCAGTCTACCAGGAAACTTTGCGTCGTATTTATTGTATCCATATTTCTCAATTGCTTTATATCCACCTTTTTCTTCCTGTAAAAGTGGGCGCAGCCATTTGCACATGTTCTATGGGTCTAACTTCCCATCTCATCCACATCCAGCTATTTTTAACTGTACGAAACAGCTTGTTTTGCAGCTTGATATTGAAAATTGTTGTGACATATTATTTTAATATATTATCTTAATTATGAACACACTGGTTTGTAAAGCAAACAGTTTTGCCATTTACTGCATGTTGATATTCTTCTCGTTATTTCCCCATAGCAGCTAATGTTGAAGAAAAAGGTGGATGCGTTTGTTAGATTAAACTAAGTAGGAGAAAACAGATTTAGAGACATGAGCACACAAGCTTTCTGATCGTTAGAACAACATGGGCCTTGGACTTTTGTGTTCTGCTTCAGAAACTACAAAGAGGAAGTCATTAGGTGAAAGAGGAAGTGCAGTTATGTGAAATCCTCAGTCAGTGTGTTTGAGGGTGATTCTAGACAAAGTATGAAGCATAACTAGGAGCAGAAGAAATCTGCTGACCTTTTTTTTTTTTTTTGCACTGGTTGTATGGAAATTTGAATAAATTTGTCAAAAAATTTAATAAAGAAATGTGCATGAGGTGGACCATTTTTTACATGATACTATATTGTATATAATACTGTGATTCTGTGTAGTTTTGTATGGTTTAGGGAATATTGTCATCATTCAGCACAATAGTAAATATCAAAATCCCACAGTTTTACCACCTGATACCATCATTGTATCACCACAATACTAGTTTTTTTATATGCACAAAACAATATATGCCCTTTTTAAACACGTGTTAGCCAAGGTTCTCAGAGTCCTGCTGAATTTAGCCCATAGTATCAGGAATGCTGAGAAATGAAGTTTCCCTCTTTTGGCCCTCCTGACTTTCTCACATACAGGCACCAGAGAGTCAGAGGAAGTAAAAATAGCGTTCATTGCTTGAGTATATTTAGCGTCGCTTAGCTATGGCCTAAGCGATACTGTGAGAGAACTTGGCCAGTGGAGCAGCGAGGAGCGTCTGTGTGCCGTGTGATTGTAACCTGTGTGGGTGTGTTTGTGTGTCACCATGTGTTCGCTAACATGTGTGCGTGTGCTTTAGGAGCTCGTCAGCCGAACCTCACTGGAGACGCAGAAACTGGAACTCATGGATGAAGTTTCCTATCTGAAACTCAAGCTAGTCGGCATGGAGGAGGAACAAAACCACATGGATGAACAGCAGAAACATCATAAAGCCGAGGTACTGTATCAGTCTGTCAGCTCATACAGGGCAGTGGGTTCATCTGTTAGGAGATGGTATTTGTTTAATATCATATTATTGTAGTTCCCTAAATGAGACTGATTTAAACCCGGGGCTGTTTACTTCCTCTATTAGTGTAGTCTGTCTTGTAAGGATGTCACAGCACTAGTACTCGATACATATACATTGTTTTCATGATTCTCCATTTTATCATCACAGCAAATAATTTAATTTAATAAATATTAAAGAATAATTTAGCCTTTATTTTTATATTCTTCCTTTTCATTTTAGTTTGAACTTTGAGTAATGTTATGTGCTTTAGTCATCATTATTAGTTTCTTTTCTATGTGGCTTAATTTATTTTTGTATTTTAGTAATTTTAGTTCTTAGTTTGTTTTAGTAAGTTTTAATCTAATAATTTTTTTTATTTCTTTTTCATCTTTATTTAAATTACAGAATTTTTTAAAATTATTTTCAGATTTATTTAAATTAAACATTTTTAATTTTATTTTAGTAACAATAACAATTTGTACAATTTGTACTACATATACTCTATATATATATTATACTATATATATATATATATATATATATATAGTAATACATATATGTATATATTATATATTTAATATATAGATATTATATATATATATATATATAATATATATATATATGTATGTATATGTATATATGTATATATTTGTGTGTGTGCTTGTATAGAGTATTAACTTTATATATCTTTTATATTTATTATCGATTTGATATACTAGTAATTTTGACACCTACTATTAGAAATTGCTACTATCATAACATTGAACTGTTATGTTTTTCTGTTTCCTCATAAAGTAATACTGATGGATACTTTGTAATGCTGGTTTAGATTTGTTGACTAGGTTGATTTTGGTTGACTGGATGATGTTACTTAGGTCTTTTTGAGTGTGTCTGTCTTTGTTGTGCACCTGTTGGCTCTAATTCAGTTGAAACCACACACATACAGAAGCAGCCATTTCCGTATGAGTTGTTATATAGATTTAGAGGTATATTAATAAAAAAGTATATGGTTCTATTGAATAGAAACTGACTTTTGACACAACACTGTGGGTCACCAAGTGCATCATGTTGAAATACAAGATCAGTAAACATGCTCAAAAGGTTTTGAGCTGACATTTAATCTGATGTTTCCATATGCCGCATGGAAACATAACTAGGGAACAGGGAAGTTGTGGTGGCTTGTTTATGTTGTGGTGTGTGTATGAAGATCCTGTAGATTTATCACCTCTTAACACCTAATTAATTATCGGACTCAAAGTGTGCAGAGCCAACAGACTAAACGGAGAGTCACCATAAAACACCATAAAACTTTAAAGGAGCATCTGTTCTGCGCTTTATTTTTCTTGAACATACTACATCTCTGGTTTTCTGTCTAAAAATGGAATTGTTCCTTTTTCAAAGCATTTTCCAAAACAGCAAGTGGACGGGTTTCCCAGAGCCATGGGAAAACCTAGAAATATCAGAGCCTTGTAGAGTCATGGAAATTAATAGAAATTTAATGTCATGGGAATTTTCAGCATAAATTTGCCTTGGTATCCTCACTCAAAAGCTATTGGCCATTAGAAAACACTCTCTTTTCAATTTCTATACAAGTATGTAAACATTCTCCTGATGTTTGATTTCAGGTAGGTATACCAAGAACTCAAAACAGGAAGGAGTTTGACTCTGAGCCAATAGATGTCTCGTTGTTATGTATTTGTCATTCGTTTGAGCTGGGCTATCACACAGCCTCAGCCTTTCCACACTGACAGTGTGCTTACAGAAACATGATTTACAGCCATGTACACACACCCAGGCAATTACACATACACATTCAAACCCTACGTCCCACAAATGCTCCCGGAGCCAAAAAGGCAATGCGCTGATAAGGGAAGATGCTAATCAGTAGAGGCACAAAAGCATGCGGTGGACCTAAATGGGAGACAGTGACGGGCAGTTTGATGAACGTAAAATGACAGACGCCAGAAGTGCTCAGTGCTTGTCTTGATGAGTGTTCAGCTGCACACAACATGCACACACTTTTTAACATGTATCTGCAATGGGTGTCAT
Organism: Cyprinus carpio; assembly: GCF_018340385.1. NCBI lineage: Eukaryota > Metazoa > Chordata > Actinopteri > Cypriniformes > Cyprinidae > Cyprinus > Cyprinus carpio. Next base: position 11,355,977 of record NC_056621.1, read on the forward strand.
TCACCTTTAGAAGCGAAGCGAAAAGCGAAGGAAAAGCTGCTAATGGCTGTTTAGTAATGTGTGTTGCATTTTCGGTTTACTAGGTGTGTACATTTAACATTTCATATTTATACACTAATGTTGAAATTTGAATGTGTAAATCTGTCTAGTCAAATTAGTAAAAATTGTGCAAATCTTGCTTGTCACAAAAGTATGTGCATATTCTGTGACTGGTGGTTAATGTTGAAATTTCTGGGTTTACTGAGTAATGACGCAATATTGTAAATCATTCTTTTTAGCATCTTTCATAAATCCGTAGCATCACTGCACACTGTTGGTTGTGTGGTAACTGAGCTCTCCTTGCATTTGTTGCATCAACAAACACTGGCCTCAAGGGTGACAGCTGCAAGGCTCCGTTCAACGGGACGGAATGGCAGAAATTCACTTTGAACATACCACGGGCACAAAACACTTTCACCACACACATCCCCCCCACTCACAAACCTTTAGCATAGAGCTAAATATAAGCTTGGAACGTGTACCTTATCATCAGCTTTAGTATCAGTGGGGAATATCATATGAAACTTCCTCTGGCTGACAGCTTTTGCATTTCTGTCAGAATAGCCAAGATTAGCCAGACTCATCATTCACGTGTTCACAAGTGAAAAACAAACTGAACATTAACATACACGATGCTAAAGTCAGATCTTGTAATCAGTATGTAGTACTGTCATATGTGCCAGATGAAGTATTACGTTATTATTTATTACTCATCTGGACATTTATTTGAATCCCAAGCACCTGCATTTTATATTATGAAATGCTGTATCTTGGTTCCCAGAAAAGCTTGTCCTAAAGACCCTTCTTTAAATTGAAAAGTAGGTCAGTAGTTTTTTTTACTGGCAAAGAGTAGATCACAATTCAAGTCCTTTCACCACCTTTACCATTTATACAGAAGAACATTATTTCAAGCATAACACATAATGCTGACAACATGTAAGGTATGTGAATATACACTGTTGAACATTGGTAGTGGACAAATTAAAAAAACGATAGACTGAAGATAATTTATTATTAGGTCGATATTTTGAAGATTATTTGTTTTGTTCACCCAAAATGAAAATTCTGTCATTAATTTCTCACCCTCATGTCATTCCAAACCCGTAAGACCATCGTTCATCTTCAGAACACAAATTAAGATATTTTTGATGAAATCCGAGAGCTTTCTGACCCTGCATTGAGAGTAACACAACTGAGATATTTTTGGTGAAGAAAGGTAGTAAGGACATTGTTAAAATAGTCCATGTGACATCAGTTCAACCATAATTTTATGAATCTACGAGAGCTTCGAGCTGTGTGGTACTGTCATGAACGCACGTCGAAGACTGACTCGGAAGAAAAGAAATTGTTGAAAAAAGTTATTTTTGTTTTCTTTGTGCACAAAAAGTATTCTCGTAGCTTTATAACATTATGGTTGACCACTGATGTCACATGGACTATTTTAATGATGTACTTCTTTTCTGGGCCTTGAACGTGGTAATACCCTTGCTGTCTATGCAGGGTCAGAAAGTTCTTGGATTTCATCAAAAATATCTTAATTTATGTTCTGAAGATGAACAAAGATTTTACGGGTTTGGAACGAAATGACGGTAAATAATTAATGACAGAATTTTTTAGTTTTTAGTAAACTATCTATTTAAAGGAACATGAACCTGAACCTCCAGAAATTCTTGTCTGGAGTGGAGGTGATATATTAGATACGAAAACCAAAAGTGCACAAAGCCAAAGAATAAATATGCCTATTCAGAGAACTCAGACTAATCATAAGATTATTTGTGTCTATGTGTAACTGTGTTTCCAAATCTGATCAACGTTTTCCTTTTTTTTTTTTTTTTTTGGCTTTCTTGTTTTTGCTCTCTCAGAGTGTGGTTAATCTAATTAGTGAACTACAGGAGCAGATGTGTAAATTCCAGGAGGAAATCAGCAATCGCATTCAGGAGCAGCGGGCCCTGGAGAGCCTGGGGGACAGTGGCACACGCGAGGCTCTCGACCAGAGCCCCGATGTGGGCCTTGGTGCATCGGATGCTGAGGAATGCAGCTGCCGCTGTAGAAGCGGAGGAGAGAATGTAGGCAGATCCTCATTACGTGGTGGACTTACTTCAAGACCCTGTTTTTACCTCCTTGCTTTACCCTAAAACATAACCAATCCCCATCTCACTTTTGAACAATCCAACAGGAATTACTACTAACTGCCTCTTCCTACAGTGAATCCAATATGTCTGCGGGCTCCACTGTGGGAATCTCATGGTTATTGGTGTTTGCAGTGTGTTCTGATGACAGAATGTCATGATTTATTTTGGGTGTAAACCTGCATGATGGAAGTTCACTAACTCTAACGGTTGCTGAGTAGATCCAGAGAGCTTCCAGAAGGGCTGTGGGCTTAGTGGTGACCCTATTAGATTCTTTCTCCTTGATCAATTCTGTCAGTTTTTGAGGACTCAAGGTATCTTACCTATAGAAACTAATAAGGTTTTCCAGGAATCTCCAGAGCTTTCTTGTGTTTTAACTGCACGGTTTATGGGTTTCATGGGTCCGTCCAAACCCTTTCTTCTTGAATTCCTTTGTATTGATATGAAAGCCCTTAGTATGGATCCCCTGAAGTGGAATTTGCAGAAAAAAAAGCTCCTGGAACTTTCGAGTGTACACAAGAACATTTTTGCACATGAAAGTCTCAGGGTTGTATTTTTTCTGCAAAGCCAATTTAGGGGCTCTGTACCTTAGAAAGAAGCATAGATTTTCCAGGAGCTGTTGCCAGAATGGCTGGATATTTGCCACTGCAAGGTGGTTTGTAATTGTTCTTCTTTTGTTTCTGCTTATTCATCAGGCTTTGCTACAAGAGCTTCGCCTTCTTAAAAGCAAAGTTGAAGAACTGGAGGGGGAGAAATCGCAATATGAGAGGAAGCTCAAAGCCACTAAGGTAATGTATATTTATTCTGGAACCCTATTAGACTTCAGTCTAGTAATTTGTGCTCTTGTGGTTCTGTTTTGTTCATTACGAACTTTAACTGCCCCATCAGCATTTACTAACAGTTTCTTTATCCATATTGGCTTAACCCCAAATGCAAACTCTTGTCAATGCAACTTCTTGCTTTGATCCCGTAACTCTTCTATACATACTAATAGGACTTTTTATTCAATTGTTCAATGCACTCTCACAAACTCTTCAGCTCTCTGCATAATGAACGTCCCTCTTGCGTTCTCTTTTCCTCCAGCTTTCTATCACCTATTCCCTCCATGTCTGTTACCAGTCGCTCATGACCAAGCTTTCTACACTGAAGCTCACGGTCGAGCACACTCAGGTAGAACGACAGCATTGGGAGGAGCGCTGTCGGACAGCTCAGGTGCTTAACCCCGCTCCCCCTTCTTATCCCTTGTCATCCTCCCTGAGGTGTAGGACACAAAGGAGAGGGCGATTATGGCCCTGTCCCAAAATGGCACCCTCAGTCCTTGCGGTTCTTTGAGTTCACATGACGTAATGTTGCTGGATAACTGACCACGCTCTTTAAGATCTATTGACGACACATGGGGAAAACACTTTTGACTCATAAAATGGGACACCCTGCAGTCTCGTGGACCACAGGGACACCCAATATGAAAGACCACATGACCGCAAGTTTGCATCAAGAGTGCCATTTAAGACAGGGTTGCTTTCATAATACTTCCACCTCTGCTCAAGACTTGGAGGTCTATGTTTTCCAAGCTTTGTTATAGTTTCTTGAAAATGTCCACTCCTTTGGTTGTTATGCCTCTCTGAGCTCCCAGTCCTTGTGCCTCTTGAACCCTCGTTTTATGTGAATCCAATCCAGGCCACTATCTTTCAGAGCTTAGCTACAACCCCAATCAAACAAACCTGAACCACTTAATCAAAGTTTTCAGGATCACTCAAAAATTTCAGGGAGGTGTATTGGATCTAAACTTTGCAGGAAGGTGGCCCTCCAAGAGCAAGATTAGACACCCATTTATGTAACAGGCACTCGGTCAGTTGTTGAGAAGCTACTGAATATTGTACAGTAATCTTACAGCTTAAAGATTTTAATGCAGTACATTCTTGTACAATGTACATGCTTTATTTACATTACATTGTCTTTTTGTTCTTCTATAGCCTGTAATGAAATACTACAAATGCATTTTCCCTAATTTAGCCATATTTGCCTGTTACTACCCACACAACATTCTCTCTGTTTGACTAAACAATGGGAGATGGGGGAATGTTTATTTGTAGTGCCATTGGTGGCACAGAAATTAGAGGAAGGTTGTGTGTTGCTATGTGCTAACATTTGAGCATTTACAAGGTCAGGACACTGATGTAAGGAATCTGCTGCCAAAGAATTTTGTTCTCATGGGTATGGCCGGTGTAATCTCTTCAAGCTGATGTAAAAAGCTACAATGTGGAAAGAGTTGTTGTGTTTGTTAATTCATCAGCTCAAAATAAATAATTTTGTGCCTTTTTCAACCTTGTAGCCTGCTATAGTACCAGCATAGCTACTTGAATTGGTTTTCTGGAAAATCATGTCTGAGCATGATGGTGGTGGTACAGTATATGAATGTTAGCAAGATGATAAACAGAAAAAGGTTACTTGTTTGTAGTAGTCCAATTTTTTGTTTCCTGTTTTGTGACAATATAGTGGGTGTTTTTAAGTGTGGAAGTACCATTTGCCCCCCCCCCCAAAATGGTGAAGGTCATTTAACCTGTTTTTAACCCCATTGTGTTTTCACTTTTGTATTGACAGTCAAATTCCCCTGTTCTCCCCGAAAGCATTAATATGATGAATATGATATTGAAGATTTACTGTGATGTTGTGTAAAACCTCATAGTCTTCTTTCTCATAAATGTTAATAAAATTATGGTTAAATCTGAAGATATCTTACCTTGATCTGAAATGTGCTATTCTGCTAACGTGTTTTTTTTTTTTAGACTGAGATTGCCAAACTCCAGCAGCTGCTTGCTACAAAGGATGCTGAAATCGAGTGTCTACAGAACCAGCTTCTGTCTCGAGGAACCATCAGCAATGACATCACAGAGAGAGGTACCTCTAAGAAGATTAATGCTAGCGGTTGCTGAAGTGAGGCCTCAGTGCACAATAATTTAGCATTACATTAATAAAAAATTACTCTTTTTCACTAATAATGTACAAAATAGGACCTGAAACCCTTAAAAATGAAGTAATTTTAGTCATTAAGTCATTTTGCAAATGGTTAGGACTTTCAGAAAATGTGGATTTCATTCTCTTGTTACCCCTTAGTTTGGCACAGTTTAAAACCCTGATTAGTTTGTCTGTTGCTTATTGTTATTCTAGCAGAAATATAAAAATTAAATAGACAAAATATATATAAAACTAAATTAGTTTGCGTGTGTGTGTGCGCACACAGTAATGAGTAACAGGGTTGCATAAAAACATTGTTTAATATTTATTTCTTATTATAACATGGGTAACAAGGATTATTGATCTAACATGCTAGATTAATTTTACTTTAGATGATAATTTATCTAATATATCTAACAGGTTTCACATATTTTTTTTGCCTCTGCTGCTTTTAAAAGTGCAATAATCTGACACCAGTGTGTACTCTGTTTGTGGAAAGTACCAAAAACTAGCTGCATGGGAGTGACGATGATTGTTGGAAACTGTTCATGTGAGTGTTGAAATTACTAACATGTGGATCTTTTTGGTAATCACTATGGCCTCTGCTGTTCGCCGCTCCCTGTTGTAGAGGAGGTGTATAAGAGAAAGCTGAGAGACAAACGTAAGCACACATTTCAAAGTCTCAGATCCTCCCATGCTGTCCCCCAGATTGATTCAGCTGCCCCTTAGCATCTCTCTGTCAATCTGACTAATGTACACTGGCATGCTGTCAAGCCTGTCGCACCAATCCCCTCAATGGCTTCCTGTGTGTGTATGTGTGTGTGTGTGTGCGTGTGGAGGGGGTGTTAAGTGGCTGATTCATGCTTGTCACACCCCGCAGCCACTCATTGCTTTCCCATGGGTCTGTGAGCTAAAACTCATTAATACAGGACCAGGGCCAGTTCAAAGAAAGAAAAAGAAAAGATGAATCAACTACTATGTTTTGTATGTTTCCAAACTTCATTGCAGCACATTGTTGCAGTTAATCTCATAATTTGTGCATTACTAACAGCCCAATAGTGGGTGTGTTTTATTGCCTGTGAAGTGTTACTTCGAGTCATCACAGTGTGTGAAAAGACTTTGATTTTATGTGTAATCCTTTTTATATGTGATGTTAAATATAGTACATATGTGTAAAAAAAAAAAAAAGTATGCAGTAAAATATATGAAAATACATAAATTACATGGCTTCATAATATGGTAAAATTAAATATAAATATATAAAAATTAAATGTTAAATATATAATAAATTAGAAAATAGAATTATATAATTATATATATATATATATATATATATACACATATGTATGTATGTAGTATATACACATATACACATACATACATATATATACATATATATATATATATATATATATCTATATATATGATGTATGTATGTATACACACACACACACACACACATATATATATATCAATGTAGAAATTGTAAAAAATAATATATAAAAAAGTACAGTGGTGCCATTATATTATATATTATAATTTATAATATTCTGTTGAATATATTACATAATATTTAAAAATTCATTAAATTTACCCATTGTATTGTAAATTCATTGTAATGAAAATTATAATTCCTGAAATGATATATTAATTTAGTAATATGAATATGTTAATTTTTTTAATAGTAATATTAAAAATAAAGTGTGAAGGAAGGTTTCCCTGCTGGAAATACTAGTTCTAAGGAGGTCAAGCTGGATTTTCAAGCATGATAGCTGGTTCACTTAATTTAGCTGAAGTGGTCAGCCAGCTCTAACCAGAGGTCTGCGACTATAATGTTGGTTACAGAGACAATTTTTCTGAGCATGACGTTCTGCTATGAGTGTTGGAGTAATTGACTGCTTGGCAAAAAGCATGTGTCAATCTGGACAAGCATATACACACTTTGCAAAGAGAATGTTGTTTTAAAGAGTGTTTCACCTGTCAACTACTGTATTTCTCCTGGCAAACCTTCAGAAAGACCATCACATCTTTCTGAGCTTTTCTGGAGGACTGGTTTACCTCAGCATCATCTATTTGTGTGCTTTGTAAATCGAGTGTGTCACCACAATGCAGTGTTGGGGAGTTACTAACTAAAAGTAACAACATTTTATATAGCTTGGCTGTAGTTTGGGAAAAAAATAACTGCATTTTAGGGATTCTTGCTTGTAGTTTAACTACTGTACATTGAAACTCTAATGCTATTTATAATTTAAAGTAAATTCTCCAACACTGCCATAATGATATAATGGTGCATATTAAGTTTTGTTTGATCTTTCTGTTCCAGATCAAGAGCTGCAGAGGTTAAAAACTGGAATGGAGACACTAATAGCTGCTAATAATCAAAAGGTAAGCAAACATCTGTGCGCTTTACATTTGTCAACAGGTCTAGAATCAGCAGCATGCGTGTTGTAACAGATAGAGGGGTTTGCTTATGGACTAAACATCAACTCTACTATGTTTCTGAAGGATCGACACATAGAGGAACTCAATCTTCTGTTGGGCCAGTACAGAAAATTGAAGGATGGCTTGGCCCTTTCTCAAGGTACCTTAGATGAAAACTTACTGCTTTAATGTTTTTTCCCTGTTACTAGATGAATTTGACACTGAATGATTCTCTCTCTTCAGTGGCCAATGATACATTGCTGTCTGGCAGCAGTGAAGAGGATCTTAGTGGCAATCGAAAAATAAGAGCCCTGACGCATAAAGCATACTCTGACATTGTCAGATCAGAGCTACAGGTATCTTTCAAGGTTTTGGGTCATATCACAGTAAAACTGCATGATCTTGCTGTTTTGAGCTTCATTTATATTCCCTTTCTAGTACAACCAAACCATTAATGGAAAAACAGGTCATTCAGAAATCATCACAACCATAAGCACATTAACATATGACTCTACCATTATGCACTACCATTCAGAATTTTCTCCAGTCTTCAGTGTCACAGAAATCATTCCAATATACTGATTCTTACTTTCTTAAAAGCTGTGCTGCTTAATTTTTTTTATTTTTTTGTGGAAACTATAATACATTTTTTCAAGCATCTTTGATGAATGTAGAGTTTAAAATAACAGAATTTATTTGAAATCTCCTGTAACATTTTCAATGTTTTTATTGTCACTTTTGATCAGTTTAATGCACACTTGCTGAATAAAATAACTGAGTTTGAATTTCTTTCAAAAATAACAATCCTATTGACACAAAACAGTGGTGTACAGTGTTTGAATAAACAGTTTGTGGTGTACAGTGTTTGAATAAACAGTTTAATCTGAAATTCCAGAGACAACGTGGAAAACACATGTGGAATTCAGGAGAAAACCTAAAATGCTAAAACACCAAAATGATCCATTTGTCTCCAAATTCCATTAATTTTACTCTCCACAGATGTCTTCCCGAGGCCCGTCGCCACTCATGGTCTCTCCTCCATGTTTACAGAGGGAACTGGACTCCAGGTGAGCAAGAGTTTGTATTACTAACAGTACACTGATGACGGCAGAGTCTCAGTGGGCCGCTGTTCTTAAAGGCAATAGGGATCAGGAGGCCTCTATGGGAGAAGGATCATTTTGCTGCAAACTCGCTGTCCCAATCGTTCACCCAACCTAATGTGATTTTGTCAACTCTATCTCTCTTCCTTGCACTCCATCCCATTCTATCCTTCTCTGGCCCAGCTGTCGCAGTATACAGCCCTCCATGGAGACCTCGATGGTATCCATTGGCGACTTGGGCTTTTACAGCAGACAATGGCAAGTGGAGTGTGTGTGTCTGTGCTTGTCTAAATGGCTTTCTAAAGCAGCAGTGGCCTTGTTCTTGTCATGTTTTTGCCACATACCACACACACTGTTACTAATCGGTCTAGTTGTAGCTGGAGTATTTCCTGTGATATTTCAATGTTTTCAGTATTCCTTGGGTGCATGTTAAATTAGGACATTATGCTTCTTTTTTTCCTTCACAACAATCAATTACCCAGATACATTTAGCAGAAATGATCATGTTGCAATTTTTTGGGACGTGGTCTTCAATCTTTTAGTTTTTTGCCATGTGTATGTGCTTCCCGCTTATATTTGTTAGTAACCTGAACCAATAAGATGCTCTTATTCTGCAATAACAAGCAAAGCTTGTTTAATATAATTGTGCATGGTTTTATTTTCAGGTCAATGCCACGGATGCTGTCCACCAGCTTGGAAGAACTCCAGAGTGGAAGCTTACAGATGGTACAAAAACCTGAATCATTTTGTATAAATAAATATGACTCTTCTGCTTCTTGTGCCCAACTAACTCATATCATTAACAAAACGCTTTTAGTCTGAATGTCTCTACTCAACTCAGATCTCTTTATTGCTAATTAACATGAACAATAGTGCTTGATTTTGTGTGTTTCAACTAACAATGTGACTTATATGAGTGTATGTTTGTGTGTTTTGACTGTTGTTTTTTTTTAAGTGTGTAGTGGGCCAACCAGTAGAGGCTGTTTTAGAGGTACTATTAGCTAACATAAACCAATAAACTAAAGCAAACACAACACCAGCAGCACAGCAATAGCCTTTGCTGTATGCATTTGTTAACATAACGTATGCATATCTTTTTGTTTGCCTGGCTTATTTAAATAAAAATGCTTATTAACAAGTAGCCGCTTAGACCTTACATTCCTGTTGTTCTAATAAAATGTGTATTTATTTATTTATATGTTTAATTAAATTCTAAAGCTGTTTGTAATAATGCATTTTAATGTTTAATATAATTTATAGCAATATAAAAATCTCGACATAAATATTTAATCGCGAAGATAAATGCATTTCTTCCACAGAACCGATATAATCCTGAAAATAACAAATACCAGACGCTTCCGGGCAAGTTTAGCCGTCCAGAGCAGAACGGAGTGAGACTGCAGCCGTCTTCCCCGCTGCAGCTGTCACCGGATGAAAGTGAAGACAGCGAATTCAACCTGAGTAAGCTATTTGCTCACAGCACCCACAGTTTTGATTCTGAAATCATTTGTTACGTGAGGTGTCTGAAAACAAATTTAAGTGAGCCTTTGAGGGAGCCATGCATTTAGTGTGTACAATGTTGATTTCTTGTATAAATTTAAGTAATATATTAATCGCGATACGATTAATCGTGATTAATATAAATATAATATATAAAAATATAAATAAAAAAAATAAAATATTGACATTTCTGAATAAACATATTTTTTAGCATGTTTCTGTATACTCCCTGCATTTTTTTAGCATTCAGATACAGCCATAATCTTTATTATATGACGTAATTAATACTGTATTACCTTAGCTGGTGTGATTGTGCTTGTTTGCTCTTCTATTTTTGAGAACTTTTGTCCTCTAAGCTTTTTGACCATAACAGCTTTTTAACCATCTTATTCTGCTTTTTTAACACTATGGTGTCTTTGCATGGGCTTCTGTGTATCTTCTTTTTACTCTTCCTCTCTGACTAATCCATCTCTTGGGCTGTGTAACTGTCTCTGCATGTGTTTCCCTTCTCTCGCTCGGTGCGAGACGCTGCCGAAGCGCCAGCGCTCCAGCTTTAGGTATTGTCCTCTAAATCTCACGTTAGCATGCGACCACAGAGCACACGCTTGCTGTGTCATATTGGATTTAACCTAAGCTCTCCTATCCTGATTCTTTAAAGCTGAAGCAGAGGATTTTTATTTTTCCTCTCCCTCTTTCCTCTCAGAGATTAGACTTAGTTTATACTGTATGAGCCTTGCTGCTTTGCTTTGAGTTTAAACTTGATGTGATGCAAATATAATGTACTGTATATGGAAAAAAAGGAATAAGGAGAAATCCATTTGGATTTCATATAGGCTACAGAAGTTTGATGCTAAAAACTAGAAATGTTTTTTGAGTAGCAATTAGGTGGGTTTTGTTTTGAAAACCTGGCAACCCTGTGTACTACTTCTGCACAATGCACATTTCTTAATAATAAGCCTAAAATGTGTTTAATTCTCACTATTCATTAGGATCGTATGATCTTTGAATAATATCAGTCTTCAGATGCAAGATATTTAAAGTGTACCTAAAGTATACTTGCAATAGTTCCACTTTAGCACAATCCTATATACTTCAGTAAGTTTGTCTTTGGACTTCAGCACTACTTCCACACATTTAAAGTGCATTAAGTACAAAATTTGTTGTTCCAATTTAGCAGACTTTAAGTTTACCAGATTAGTATACCAAAAACAAAATCGCAGGGTATTTTATTAAGCACATAATACGGAAATGTATTTGTAGTATACTTATAGCATGAAATAAATGTATTTCAAATACATTTTAGTATATTTATTTTTCACTAGGGTTGGTTTGCTTATTACTTATATAACTACCTCCATCGTTCTCCATCGGAACGAATACGAAAGTTATAAATTTTTACATAATGTAAAAATATATATAAATTAATAATTTTTAATAATTAATGAATATTTATTTGAATAATGCATTTTTTCTACGTATAGTAATATTTATTTACTAAATAATTGATGCTATACGTAGACTCATTCTTTATAGATTTGTTAATTGAGAATCATTTGACATTTATAAAGACTTCTTAGAAAAATCTTATAAAAACTCAAAGAGCTGATGTAATTACTGTATTTTTTTTAAAACCTTGTAAAGAAAAATTTAATTATTGTATTGATTTTTTTTTTTTTTTTTTTTTTTTTTACTGTTGTTATTATGATTTTAATATCAACTTCTCTTAGTTTAAAAATAACTAAGATCTAAGCTCCATAGAATTAAAAATTAAAACCAGCTCTGCTGCATTGTGGCATTAAGTCTTTGCTTTCTTTTCCTCTGCTCTCTTGCATGGCTAATATTTGGTGCAGGGCCGCGGAGAAAGCATGATCAGTGTGCGCTTGGTGGGTAAAGATAGAATGTGTATTCAATCCATTACTGAACTTATAAAAACACAGAAACACATAACTGATTAAGTGGATTACTTCCTATTCACAGGAAAGGCGGAGAAGACAGATGACTCGACCCTGTCTGACCTTTCGCCGATATCGTCTGGGGTAGAATCAGGTCAGCAGTCTCCCGTTTCACCAGAGCACAAGAAGAACCAGAAAGGCATTCGAAAACTGTGGGGAAAGTGAGTATTTAAGGTTTTTTAATGGTTAAAAGACAGCTTTCAAAAAAACATTGTTTTATAATATGATGTCTTTTTAAGTGATATTGTGTGAAATACTTATAGGAATTAGTGTAGGACAAAATTTTCATTTTATCCTTCAGGATTTGATTGTATCATGATAACCATTGGCTACTATTCTTTTTTTTTACCATTATTTTTGGGTCTGTTTCACAGGATCAGGAGAACACAGTCAGGCAGTCTTCCTGCAGACAGTTCTGATTCTGACTTTAAGCGAGGGGGCTTCAGGGCCACGGCCGGCCCTCGACTCGCCTCTGCACGGTATCTCAGCACCTACAATCAGATTTACTAGACATAAGCAAGCACCTTTATTCCTGTTTCTAATATTCTACATTTGTGTTCTGCAGTGACACGAACGCCCCCTTCTCGAAATGGTCATGTGATCAGGTGTGTGCATGGATGGAGGAGTTTGGTCTGGGTCAGTATGTGAATATGGCCAGACAGTGGGTCACTAGCGGTCAGACTCTACTCTCTGCCTCCTCGCAGGACTTCGAGAAGGTGAGAGATACTTTTGACACAAGTAACAAATTCAGACCTGTGGCTTACATCAACAGCATCCAGGTTTTAACAATCTGATTTCCTCATTCAACACCTGGCGATCCATGTGAAATGATTTGGCTATGCCTCTCGCTTCGGGTTGTTGTGGTGCCAATCACTTCCTGGTTTGGTTAAACCTGCCAGGGCGGCTTTAACCTCTGTTCCGCATCAGTAATGCTGTGCGACTTACTAATTTGTTCTGCCATCAAACCCACCCAATTAAATGTTCGGATTTGGTTTTCAATGAATCAGAATGATTATAGCTTTATGTGAGGCTTTATGCTTCTTTAATTGAACATTGCTAAATATTTGTTTTCATTTCTTGACATTATTAAAGTACCAATATGCTGTTGCAACCATTTTGATTTCTAAAAGTTTTTTTTTTTTCTTTTTTTCACATGTAGGAGCTGGGAATTAAACATCCGCTACACAGGAAGAAGCTCCAGCTGGCTCTGCACTCATTCAGCACCAAAATCACAGAGAAATCCTCTGAACTGGACCACATCTGGGTCACACGTATGTACCCATAATCCAACTCTGAATATGAATAATAATTAATAAATAATACTTTATTTACAGTTCACAAGACTAGTGCTGTAAAAAAATACAATTCATTATTTATCAGTATATTAATTCAATTTAGGGCTGTTTAACGCGTAATTAATTAGTCATGAAAAATAGCGTGATTTAAAATATTTGAACGCAGTTAATGCACTGGCCCCGCCCAAAGCCCTGTATAACATCTTACATTTCATACAGTTGCGAGAGTTTTTTTGGCATACGCAAGCATGACATCAGAGCAAGTCGGACGTAACTCGACACTTTTCGCGGTGATCGGTTCTGCACAGATTTTGCTCATCTCAAACGAGCCTAATGAATCATAAAGACATTTAGTGTCACCTGCTGGCAGTTTTAGTTTCTTATTTAAAGTATAATTCTATTAATAATAATAACAATAATAATAATAAACATTAGTGTTAGTGGTAGTTCACCCAAAAAAATTAATTCCGTCATCATTTACTCACTATTTCTTTCTAAAGCTACTATTTGTAATGTCTACTTGATACTTTCTCATTTAAGACAATAATAGCTTTAAATTATTTTTTGTAAGTAATTTTACAGTAAAATTTATATAGATTAGATAAAATTAGATTAAACATTTTAATTAACTGACAGCCCTAATTAAAATATAAAAATGTCAACAAATGTCACATTTAAAATTGAAAATTTGAGAATTAATAATTGAATGTATTAAAAATGCAACTTTTAAATTGTTGCTCTTTTATTAACTACATTTTTAAACATGAATGAAACACTTTTAATTGTGTATTTAATTGTACATTTGAATGAATGTAATATAAAAATTAATTAAAAAACATATGAATTAATAAATTGATAATGAATTTCAAGTGACACTCCTAGTTCTCCATAAATACACACACATGTATTTTAGATCATGCAAATAAGAAATGACACACTGTAAAAAGAAACGATGTGTTATTTCTACACAGGTTGGCTGGATGATATTGGTTTACCGCAGTATAAAGACCAGTTCAGTGAAGGACGTGTGGATGGTAGAATGCTGCAGTATTTGACAGTGGTAAACATCTATAGTGCCTTGCCAATCAGATTAGAGGACTGGAATTAACTACTACATCATATGTGATCAATATCGGTATTTTACTTTTATTTTCAGAATGATCTTCTGTTCCTGAAAGTCACCAGTCAGCTGCATCATCTCAGCATCAAGTGTGCGATCCACGTCCTACATGTTAACAAGTTCAACCCCAACTGCCTCAAAAGAAGACCTGGAGATGAGGTGAGGATGAAAGAAACAGAAATCTACTTCAGCACTTCCAGAACTGATAATGCTCATTATTTTTATGCAAATTTGTGTTTTTTTGACAGAATAAGATGTCGCCTTCTGAGGTTGTTCAGTGGTCCAATCACCGTGTGATGGAGTGGCTGAGATCGGTTGACCTGGCAGAATACGCTCCCAACCTGAGAGGCAGCGGAGTGCATGGAGGACTCATAGTGAGTAACTCGAATCAAACTTTGTCTCCTAAATGTATTCTTCTGGTTGCTTTTCAATTGGGCTGATGAACAACCAGCAGCCAGCCATCCAGAACACCCTAGGAAATGCATAGCAGCACATTAAAAACTACCCAGAACACCGTAGCAACTCCAGATCTTCTTTTTTTTCCCAGATCTTGGAACCTCGTTTTAACTCGGACACGCTGGCGATGCTCCTGAACATCCCCCCTCAGAAGACTCTGTTGAGGAGGCATCTGGCCACTAACTTCAACACGCTGGTGGGATCTCAGGCTCAGCAGGAGAAACAAGAGTACCTGGAGTCATCAGGCTACACACCGCTGACCACCACTGCTAAAGTCCGGGTGAGAAATCGCAGATTTGCTGACCACATCTTTAGAAACGCCTTCATCTGTGCAGCTGAATGATGCCGGAAGACCTGACACATGCAAACGCATGCTTCAGCTGCCCGATTCCTGTTTAATCTCAGCTGATGCAGCACATGTGTTTTGACACTTCCCTTTCGCTTAGTCCATCTGACCAGATGTGCAGAGCAAGCGCTTCTACAGTGTGTGACACACTTACTAAGCACAATGAAGCTTTAGATGAAACTTCTCCATCGTCTTTTAGGCAGCTGAGCTAACCATTAATTTTCCTGATAACAGAAAGAGAGTGTGTTTAAAATTCGCTACCTGTGCAGAGAAATATATTATTTCCTGTACAGATGACACAGATTATTAAAGGGTTTCTTATTATTTTTCTATAGTTTTGAGTCTTTTTGCAATATTTTGAAGATGATCCTGGAGATTCATGGTCTGGTCTATTGTCACAATTTGGTAGTTTCAATCTCAATCCGATTATGATAATTTGATAATTCACAGTGTATCAAATCAAGATGTGTATCGTATCATAGGGTAGTTTCTGATATCCAGCCCAATTCAGTTCATAAATTTTTATTCATTTAAATGTAATGATTAATTAATGAATCTGGTGGAATGTAATAATAACGAATTGAATTTGGTGAAGAAAAAAATATATATTATTATTATTATTATTTATAATTATTATTTGAATATTAATTTAAATGAAATTTAATAATAATGAAGGAAAAAATGACATTTGGTGGAAATAATATTTATTATTGTTGTTGATGATGTTATTTAATCAAAATGTGTATTGTATCAAAAGGTAGTTTCGGATATCCAGCCCAATTCATTTAATACATTTTAATTAATTTAAATGTAACAATTAAAACAGAAACTGGTGGAATTTAATAATTGAATTTGGTGGGGGGAAAACATTATTATTATTATTATTATTATTATTATTATTATTATTATTATTTGAATATTAATTTAATTAAATATAAATTTAAATGGAAGTTAATAATAATGAAAAAAAGAAAAAAAATTGGTGGGAAAATGTAAAAAAAAAAATAATAATAATAATAATGGGTGTAGTAGTTATAATAATAATACTATTGTTGTCAGATAAAACCACTAAAAACTCAATCAAACTAAAAGTGAATTTGGGCATTACAACATAATGTACAAAATGGATATTCATTTTGGATATTTGATTTGCTAAAGATTAAACAGTGTTATTAAATTATTATTGTTTTAAATATTAACTTCAAGTACACATTAGATGATGGCAATTAGGTCATTTAATTGTAAATTTATAATTTAAGGTAATTTAAATGTAAAAATATTGAAAATGTGCATGCACAATTAAATAAAATATAAGAAGAAATCTCTGATATCTATATATAGCTGTTATACTATACATGTTAGTCCCTATTATTCATGGTGTTGTGTTTTACTCTTCATTTGTTGTTCTTCAGCCACGCAAGATAGGTTTCTCCAGTTTTGGTCACCGTAAGAAGCGCTCTGACGACTCCACAGACTACATCTGCCCTCTAGACGCTTCACAAGCCCAGGCCCTGCTCAACGGGGCCAGCCGGCCCTACAGCGGCTTCAGGGGCATGAGCCCCATCTTCGACAGGGACCCAGAGAAACGGGTGCAGGTGGGAGCTCTACAGATCTGACCCTCTGCTAGCCGTCACTGCTGAGCTTGCAGCCAATAACCCTCCACCCATATCCCACAAAACCACGACAACCTCCCAACAACACCCTGGGTCTGTTCAGTGCCATTTAATAACATCCCAGCATCCCTCATTGATGGACACAAGACAGCAGCATGGACACTGCAGGAAGACTTGGATCCAAGGGTTTAGTAATGTAAATGACATCATCTCACAAAGGCAGCAGGGTTTAGCAGAATAGTGCCATTTATCCTGTGATGGACTTTATATCATTTTTTTTTGTGAATCGTAAAAAAATGTATTATGAGATTTATCTAACAAGTATTTCATTTTTGTAATCTAACATCTGTGCTGTTTTAAAAGACAGTGTGTACAATCTCGTGCAATATTTGCATTTTTAGGGATTAATTTAATGGTATATTTATGGTGAATTTTTAAAAAGCATACAAACTACTATTAAATGTTCAGCAGCACATTTTAAATAATCTGATGAGGTTATTTTCATACAATAAAATGCACAGGAGTATTTTTATAGGTAGATATCTTGCCTCTTCAGATACTGTAATGACATATAATCCAAAATATCATGACATAATCAATAAACCACCTCAATCACAGTGATATTGTGTTTTTTGATGTGGCTATATATATATTTTTTCCATTAATTGTATCTTTGTTGATGAATATGTTTTCCCGGCTGTATACATTTCAAAACTAAATCATATTTTTAATAACAAACTTTGAATAGTGACATTGACGTGCATGATTTGCAAATATTAAGCATTAACCTCCTTTCATCCATGCATCTGGCCACCACCAAATGCCCATTTTCACAATGTGGAGAAGTGCATGCTGGGAAAGGACTTTCATGCACTTGTGCAGGTACTTTCTAATAAACATTCTTCACAATATTAGCACATCATTATCATCCATTGCTTCTGCTTAATATTCCATCTATTAGTAACTATATTTGTACTTGCCTATGACCAAAAGATGAATATGAACATTATTTATGTTAATATATATAATGGATATCTTGGTTTTTCAGCTGTTGCACACTAAAGGATCAGGGATGCAGATTGAGGCCTTAGCCAGGGGAGTTAACAACCTCACAGTAAGTCGATAACTTGCTTTTTTAACTCTAGAGTGTCTAATAACAAATTATTATTCTAATAGTTTGTCAACCTAAATATACAGTATTTTTGAAAATCATACAATTTAAAAATAAAAACCACATAATTAAGCAATGTGAATATTGCTGGAGTTTCTAATGCAATATAACTGAAATATATCATATAAATGTATATAATAATTAATCATATATATATATATATATATGTATGTATATGTATATATATATATATATATATATATATGTATATTTCTCTAACTGACACTTCTTAGGATTTATTACTATTATTATATGTTTAGTAGTTGTAGTAAGACTCATCGTTCTGTAGAAATTATTATTAAGGGAAAATTTATTTTTTATTTTGTATTTATATGCACCAGTATAATAATTGTTTAAAAAAGTTTTGCTTTTGAGAACCCATGTTAAAAAGGTCAAATAGCAATCACATTAAAAAACTGCAATATTCACATTGCTTAAAATGATTTATTTAAAGCAAAATGATCAATGTGAAAATAATTTTTGGCACTGATATCCTTGTGGGCAGCATGCTGTCATATATAGTGTCCCGAGTTCGAATCCAGACTCTTGGACCTCTCTCTCCCACTTTGCTTCCAATCATTATCACAATAAAAGGCAAAAAAGCCAAAAATGAATTATAAAAAAGAGAAAATTTTGTATATCGCCCACCCCTAGTGTCACAATATTGCAAAATGTTAAGGTTTAAGGCCCCGATCAGACAGAACTCGTTGAGTGTGAGACGCATTTTTTAATTGTTTTCTTTTGTCTGTGAGTGTTTTGCGAGCTGTTTATGTGCCCCGGGTGCCTCGTGTTTTTTAGCCACCTGCTGCGCCTCACGTTTTTATAGGAGAGCGCTGAACGCCTGAAGTTGAAAAGGAAAAAAAGCAACTCTGAGCGGAAAAGCACCCAACGTCATTCGCATTTTTTTCCATTGTCCAATCGAATGAATGGAGAGGCGGGCCTTCTGATGTAGTGATGAAAGTTTACCAAACTTTGGTGTCTGACACGGGTTATCCGGGCCAGAGCTGTATTTTTAAGGGTTTTGCTAATATGGCAGCTTACTTAACAGCAAAAGCCAAAGATTCTAGAGAGCTCATGCAATAATCCTTTGATTAGACTGACAGGACAGCTGATTTGGTGGTTGCCAAGCAACATAAAAAAAAGGCAGTGCGGTGCACCTTGCATTTTCAGACCTAAAAAACGTGTTTGGTCTGATTTGGGCCCTAACTCTACTTAACTAGGTTTAACTTCTGCAGATCCTCAGACTAATCCTGGCACCCTCACCTCCTCTCACTTACAGTACTTACTCAGCCGAGACGAGCTGCTGAGAGGAATGAGACGCAGCCAGACCGCCAAAGTGTGATCGGCCTGCGCCGCATTGACTCCACCGTCCTCAATATAACCCACCTCACCCTCAAAGCTTCAGGACCTAAACTGTGTAACACAATCCTACCTAATCCAGCTCAAGAACACAGCTCTAATATTTCTGTTATTGTATTACAAATTATTTTTGATGTGTTTTGAAGTTATAATGTACTGTTTGGCAATCTGATCTGTGTTAGAGAGAGCGAACAAAAAAATATTTTATGTAATATGTGGACAGCACTTTTCAAAAGCCTTTCTGTCAATAGTTAAAATCATCTACCTCAACCAATGTGTTTTTCTTCAAATATTGTATTAATGTAGCCAATGGAACTGGATGTGAGTAAATCCTTCTGTTTGTCCAACACTTTGTCATTTTCTTAGGCTGTTTTACCTAATCTTTTCAATATGTTAAAAGCAGTTTGTTTTTCGAGAAGATATGGTTGTTTGCTTGATATACCTCTGTTAAATCCACTCCAAGAGTAAAAAGGGGTTTGTTGTGGTGCTAGGTGGCTTTATGCTGTGTATGACGACTTGCCCAATGTGTCCCATGACCCAACTGACAAACAGTGACAAACTTTGGGAAGCCCTTATATGACAGCTAAGCTTTAAATGAGCACACTTATCTTGATAGGACTCCAGAGAAGAGAAGAAAGATCCAACCGCAGGTTCACTCTCACCCAATACAAAGGAAAGAATAATACTGGTGAGTTATTTTACCTGACAAGAATTTTATATGTCCATTGACAACTATTTTATTATAACATAAACACTGTAATGTTAGCGATGCCACATATTTGATCTTCAATTATTTTCATGTTTGTTAATAAATGTTAATTTGTAATAATAGAAATAAATAATGTGTAGCGATGCCACATATTTGATCTTCAATTATTTTCATGTTACTATATATATAGTATATATATATATATATATATATATATTAAATGCAGTTTTTAAAAGTGTCTTATTCTCTTATTTTCACTAAGGCTGCATTCATTTGATCAAAAATATTGTGAAATATTTCAGTTTTTACTCCAGTCTTCAGTGTCACAAGATCATTCAGAATTCATTCTAATGTACTGATTTTCAGCTCAGTTACTATCCAATATTATTGGTGCTCAGTTATTATTAATGGTGGTGGTTGTTGTTATTATTATTACCAATGTTAAAAACAGTTTTTGCTATTTTGGGGGAAACTGATATTTTTCTTGAAAACTGAAAAATTGTTTATCATTTAATGCATTAATGCTGAATAAAGTATTAATATCTTTAAAACTGATGTACATATATACACGCATATGTAAACATACGTAAATATTTCTTAAATATATAAATGTATATGTGTGTATTTATATATACATATAAATATACACCATACACGCATAATGTAAACACAAACCTTATTTTGGATACGATTAATCACAATGAATTGGTTTTGACAGCAAATAAAACTATTCAGTTTTAAAGTTACAAAGTTGCTTTTAATCAATTTGCATTCTTGCTTAAAGTATTAATTAGAAAAAGAAAAAAAACTTAACCCACATATTAATTTATAGTAATATATTAAAAAAAATTATTTTGTTTTTTTTTTTCTGTTCAGTTTCACTAATTTTGAATCTGACTTTTGATGAGTTAAAGCAAAATTTGAAGAAACAGTAAATGGAAAATGCAATAATGTAATTATGTATCAATATTTTCAGTGTATAAGGGAAACCACGCTTTGAACTAGACCAGCTGGAATGAAGCAAACAGGTCTGCAATTTACAGCCAAAACCAGTTTTTTAAGAACCTTGTGGGCTAAACCCAACAAAACCGCTTCGGCAGACCTCATCCACCTCTTTAGCGACTGCATCCAGGCGGCTTCATCCAGGACAAAAGAGTATCTGCTCTTCAGGGACCCGGAGAACAAATTCCACCCAAGTCCTTCAACCCTAAGCGAGATCTTTCTGATGACCTACATCCAGCACAGCAGCCTGCTGAATCTCACAGACACGTTCAACTGCACGGCCATGACCCCAGAACAGAGGATCCTGCTGGGTGCCCACTGGGTCTGGGCCGTGCTGGATAAGCCAACCAAGAACCCCCGAATCCAGATTGCAGTCCAGGTGTTTCATCTGCCGGAAAGAACAGAGGAGAACGACGAGGAGCTGTCCTTAGATATCTACAGCGACATCATGCGCATGGCCGGGATGGATGTGGTGGAAAGAACCCAAGCTGAGAGGATGGTGGAGTTCTGCTCTTCCATCGGCAGAGACTGTTACGCGCTCTTCCTCTTTTTTGGGCGCCAAAACGACGAGGGGAACATTTACGGGCTGCTGAGCAACAATCTGCAAGCAGCTGTGGGGAAGTGTGTGAGGATTGACCAGGTCTTTATCGATCACTTCTTCAAAGGTGCGAAATGCTTCATCACTCCAAGTGAGATGTTGCAAGCAGTGGTTGGTAAGGAGGGTGGTGATCCTCTGACCATGCTTGTAAAGGTTACTTAACAGCTTTTTTTCTTTGTGGGTTTATTCTAATGAGCAGCTCATCACAACATACTTTGGTAACATACTTTGAATGCAGCCCTGGGTCTGTATGTTGATGTTTTCCCAAGACTTTCCAGCCTTATAACTAGTGTATGGTGTCTGTCTGTCTCCAGCAATACTTAACTGTTACTAGATGCAATTAAAATGCAAAATAATGTGCAGAAATAAATATTTTTGCTGACTAGTTTTGTACCTTGTCTGTTTTACTCGTCATAGCAATTTTTTTCTACAGTATATATATATATATTATTATTATAAAGATTTTTTATTATATAATTATAAAGATATTTTCTTTATAAGCGATTCGATATGAGGCAATACCGTTTATATCGCTACAGTTTGACAAGAGCGCATCTGAAAATATAGCGGAGGACACAGACTGAGCTGCTGCAGAGAAAGTGAATAATCCAATTTGTTCTAAACATGTGAAAAGCTTCATATTAAGGCCTTTAAAGACTGGTAAGACATAGTTTATAGTTTCGTTTAACATATTAGTTTAAGCGGCTCTGCCCGTCATATGCTCTGACAGAAAGGCTACTCGCGCTTTTTAATGTGTTTGAGATGTACTGTCTTCCTGAATGCATACCTTACATTTCACAGATATTCTCCATATGTAAATGTTAGAAAGCCATGGAAATATTTCCATTTTTCTGTCTGAAGTAACGTTACATGAGCCTTCGTGGATTGATTCTCCGCTTCAGTGAACGAGCGCCGCCGCGCGCATGCGCGAAAACAGACAGAGCTCAATTAAATAGGAGCGCAATTATTCTGACTAAAATATACATTTCGCTGAAATATTTGTAGTTGGACAATAAATGTAACATGCAGAATTTTAAACCTACAAGAAAGTTGGACAACATTGGGTGGTAAGTGATTAAATAGGAGCGCAATTATTATAATAATAACTTCCGCATATATATGCAATAATTTATACATAATATAAGGCTTATATATTTGTTGTATTGTTTTATAATTATATATATATATATATATATATATATATATACATACATATATATATTTTAAATACAGATTATTTGAATCCAAATACAAAGACGAAAATACTGAGATATCGCAACTCTGCCAAAAAATACAGAGATACGAATTTTTGCCCATATCGCCCAGCCCTGTCTGTCTGTCTGTCTGTCTCCCTTGTTCTCTTGTTTTTATATAAACAAGACATTATTTTTAATTTAGATCTCCACTCAAAAATATTCTCAATTCATCTCTCCTTTCTTGTCCGTTTACAGCAAGAATAATTGGTCATTACATACTTAATATATTACTCCCTTTTTGCTTGTTTTCAGAGAAATCTGTCAAAATGATAATATTCTAATTCTAACATATATTCATATTTTTTATTTAAAGGCACACATTCATATATCATTTTCTTGATTGTTATTGGTCTTGATCATTATATCAATAATTAATATATTATGTTGTGTTTTTAGAAATCTAAATCTATTCAAATTTTCTGAGGTTTGTAAGAAATGAAATATTTATTTTATTAAGAAGGTGTTTTCCTTTTTTTTTTTTTATAGTGTTAAGTAAAAAAAAACAAAAAACACCTTGAATTGATTATTCACCCCAAACAAAACCAAATGGGTTTAACAAAAGATCTATTTTTAAACCTACATCTGGCAACAATGTGACTTGTTTAACAAGATTTAAACCACCTTTTACAAATTATCAGAGAATTTGTTTGTGTAATATCAGTGGCAGGAGACTTAGTATGCAAAAGTGTTCTCTGTTTTGTAGCCCAGCTTGTCGAGGTTTGGCAGACACGCGTGCTGGATCATGGGGGGTGGACCGCACATCACGATGAGCACATCCTTGGCCGGAGGCGGGAGATGGTCTTTTATCATGTCAGCATCAACAAACCCTTTGCTGTATTTCCACCCTGTCACAAGAACATAGACAGAAAACCTTCACAGTCATCTCTACTGTGATCATTATTAGTATTCATCTAGAAATACCTTCAGAGGGCTTGTCCAGTGTGTACCACAGATTGAGTTTATCAGGGTGATTTCTATGAACTTCATCCAGCTCTTTGCGTAACAATATGTCCTCCTCAGTCTGTGGGAGAGAAACACACTTTCTTAGGGCACAGCTGACAAACATAAGGTGTTCTGATGTTTATTAAGGGTGAATAATGTGCTACGTGGCAAGTATCAAATATGATGTGTTAACACTTGTGAAAATATACTACTGTAATTAAAAACAAGTGTTTAGAAATCTCTGCAAAATTTAATTTGAGTTTTAAATTTTATTTAGAGGACCCATCATTCCTAGTAAACTTTGTATATTTTTTATTTTTAGTGGAAAATTATATTTATACTTATATGCTCCACTATAATTCAGAAAACACATAAAAATTTAATAAGATATTAAGCCTTGTTTTCAGAGAAATCTATCAAGATGTATATTTGTGTGAGATGTTAAGACTCGTGTTCAGAAATATTTAGCTTTTTCCGTTGGAAATATTTTTGTGTGTGTGTTTAGGCAAATATATAACAAAATTTAAATGAATGAGTAATTGATTAAAACAATGGGGAAACAGTTAATTATTGTTGCTAAAGTAAGTTAATCTACTTTTATAGAACAATTGGTTCAATTTGATTTGATTGGTCAAGCGCGTTGTTGCACTAGTTCACGGTTGTATCACTCCGCTTGTCTTCAGGTATTTGAGTGAAGACTATGCAAGCAGTTCTTAGTTTATCTTACGAAAAGAGAGAGTTTTATTGAAGTCAGAGAGTCAGTATTTTCTCCCACGCAAGGTTGTGGAGCTGTGTGGGGTTTTGTCTTGTAGTATGGAACGAGTTTTTCAAAGTTAAAAGCCTCAAAGTTGTATTTCGCTCCCTGCTTACTTGGAGCAGGTGAAAGTGGAAACACAAAACCCGGAACGGATCTCGAGCGGAGAGGGTATGCAGCGCTCTCTCTATCACTCCGCTCCACTCACTAACGGGCTCCAGTCCTGCTTTCCGCCGGTAAAGCTTTGACTACCGTTGGAACTATTTTCTTTGGAGGAGAAAAATGTATGCAAGTAACTAGCTAATTTATGTATGAAACGTAAGTTTTTCTGTATTATTTACTTAATTGAGGATGTTTAGATTTACATTTATGAACAAAAAAATATATATTACTACTAATAATAATTAGTAAGAAAGAGAATTCTGTAGGTTATATAATTGTTTGGGTTATGTATCTTTTTGCCGATGGGTTTATGTCACATTAGTCTCCGTATTCATATTGATCTCTTTTTACAGTATTGAATTGCTTATTTATTTATTCGTTCGCTTAATTAATATTCTGTCATAAATGTGACTGACCTGGTTGGCAAATATAAGCGAGCACTTGGTGTTGTCAGCAGGATCTGCGGTTATACTCCTGATCAGCTGCAGCATTGGAGTGATGCCTGAAAGAATTAACGTGTCCTCTTCAATTTATACATATTTCGATTAGTTATCTTGGCAGCAACGGCTGGAAACCTACTAAGAATACTTTGGAGCCCGTTTAAAATATGTCCATCATTACCTGTTCCTCCAGAAACCATGCCCACGTGTCTGAACTTCCGCACTTTGGGTTCAGATTTTTTATCAGGTCGAATAGCAAACTGCCCTGTGAATGTCAGTAAGGAAATATATTCAGCATCTGAAGCATTTAAATATTTTAAAATGCATCGTTTATGCAGGTCATGCATTTGTTAGAGCAATCTTAAAATAATAAGACATCGCCCTCTAGTGACTGAATACACTTTATCAGACAAAGCAGTGGTGTGCATATTATGAACTATGTGAGAATTATGTTAGGCTATTATATTGTATTTTTCCTTACCATTTCCATTGTATACCAGTAATCCATTTGGACCCCTAAAGTCAATGGTGTCTCCAATCTTCATATCATTCAAGTACTGAGACATCTTGCCTCCATCGGGATAGTTTGGATGAGTATTTTTATAGTAGACCTGATGTAAGATTTTAAAGAAAATTATTTTTTTGTTGTTGTTGTTTTGAAAAACATATGAGGTATATAGCCAGCTATAAAAACATAACCAGTCATTTGTAACTACAAAATGTATTGCATCGCACCTTTACAACTAGATCAACGTATCCCTGGTCCTCATCGCTGGACACAGGTGTGTATGCACGAATAACCAGATTCCCATTCACCTTTGCAGACAGGTAAACATGCTGACCTGTGACACAGAATACAAGATGTGTCTAAGAAAATACTAGGTGATACTGTGAAATTATACTGTGTCAGATTTCAAGGTCAGGTGATTCTGCTGACGTGATAAAGGTTTATAGCGCAATGTCCTACCAATAGGGAGACCAAGAACGTGAGAAGAGGACGGAAGACCGAACCGGAATTTTTTCGTGTCATGAGTGATCTCCTGTTGCAAAGCAAATACAAGTAATTCAGTTGAGTTGCAGTAATATTCGTGCTTTCCTTTGCAGGAGAAATCTCTGTTCACATTTAAATTCTGACCGACCTCTTTCTCTATGAGTGGCAATGGATATTTCACATTGGGATCCTGCAAGGTTTTGGGAAACTTGCTCTGCTTTCGGCCTCCATTGGAGCCTCCTGGTTTTAGGAGGAGGAAGAGGACCGTGATCACCACTATAGATATCCCGATTAGCACAGGTACTGTCTGCAAAGTACATGTTAAACACATTACAACCAAATGATAAAAATCAATTTAAAGTTCAATTATACTAAACATTTTAATTCTAAATGCATATCTTTCTTTTCAGGAAAGGAACTATGGTGTTATGTATTATTTGATATCATCTAATTATTTTACATTTCAACACTACATAATTCCCATACTTGCAATATTTTAATGACTTTATTATTTATTATTTTATATTCTAAATAAAGAATTATTCTATAGTTTTGTAGACAAAATGTAGTTAAAATATACATATGTTATAAATATATATATATAAACCAGTTTTGAAATTTATATAAACTTAATAATAATATTAATATATAATCTACATTACATTTTCTTTTGTTTTTAATGCATGAGTTCACATAACTCCCATGCTTGCATTTGTTTTGATGACTTAACTATTATTCTAAAATATGAAAATAGGCATAATAACAGAGTAGGTGTGTTTAAACATTTGACAGTATACAGAGCAGCTAACACTTATAAACTATTGGCATATTGTGCTACATTCAACATTGAGTTGATAACCCGCATATGTCTGTAATTACTTCTCACCTTCTTTCCACTGCTGTCATTCGAACCAGAATAAAATCAACAGACAGCTGTGAAACCGACAGGGAGGAAAGGGAAGGTGCTAATTGCTTTTTGCAAAGCAGTGAATTTGTGAAAGTGCAGTAAATTTAAAAAGGGAGAAATTACTCACTAGAACTTGATCCATGCTGCAGTCTTTTCCTGTGCTGCATCCGTTAGTATGGTCAGGGTTCAGCGTATGTGAGGTAGAATTTGTTCATGGTTAATTTCTTTGCTGTATTCCAACCTTTGCACCAAGGCCAGTTGATAGTAGAAGAGTATGGAGTTCATGAAAAGCAGCCAATTGGAGTAGGCCTCTCGGTGGCCCCAGCCAATAGGAATAGAATATTCAAATGAGCAGGCAGTGACAGAGCACTGTCTGTGGTTGTTCATGTGTGTGTGTGTGAATGGTGTGAGATCACCCCACTGCATGACAACACATTCAGAGGGATGGGTCAAGGAAACCCCTCAAGTACAGTACATTAGATGAAGGCCATTCGAGTACGAACAGAAATGCCTGACATTTTTGAAGATTTAAAATGTTTTATTCAAATTAGCAAAGGTGATCTTGGTTTAAGGATACTTTAGAAAGAAAGATTTTACAAAAAAATATACTTTTTCTTTTTCTGAACAAGAAATACATATGCTAGTAAGTAAACAACAAATGTATACCTCACAGCTGACAATTCGTGTTAAATGGTTGTTAATATGTGAGTTTTCACTCCTAGTCTAAATGCTGTGAGATCCAGTGCATAATGGCTGGTACTGAGGAATATATCGCACACTTCTGGATTCCACCACACGGTTCTCCCCGACCCTTCACTCCCATCAGAACAACACCAGATGTGTTTGTTATACAAACAAGAGGTCCAGCAGTCCAGTGAGTCTAGAGTGAGACAGTATTCCAGAGAAAAATACCAAATGTAAGATATTATTCACCGAAATTTGCATTTCCGCATCAACAATTGCAACATTGAGTGCTGCTGTTTAACATCATCTTTTGTCGTTACATTAAAGAAAGTAACTGAAACTGAAAGTAACTGTAACTGAAATCCCATCTCTCTATTAGTAAGTACTTCTTTTGAATATGTAATTACTCCGCAAAAGCTACCGTAGGAAAGTATGCTCTGTATAGCATGAATGTAATGCGGATGTGCTACATCTGTCATGTTATTGATGTTGTCACTGATGTCACATGGACTATTTTAACGATGTCCTTACTACCTTTCTGGGCCTTAAATGTGTCAGTTCCGTTGCTGTCTATGGAGGGACAGTAAGCTTTCGAATTTCATCAAAAATATCTTAATTTGTGTTCTGAAGATGAACGAAGGTCTCACGGGTTTGGAAGGACATGAGGGTGTGTAATTAATGACAGAATTTTCATTTTTGCATGACTTATCCCTTAAAGTAACTGAGGATGCATTTTAAAAATCATTACCAAACTTCCCCACTAGAGGTCAGCATTTCTTCAATTACACTTCCTTGTAGTAAACCGTGAGTGTTTAGTTCACCGTTGCTCACCATGCATGATTCTCCACTGCTCAGTCCAGCACATAGCATTGTAGGTGTCAATCTAGTTCTGTGGCGTTGTTCACACACCGCTCGTTGCACTACTGTTATTTTTAGCCGTACAGGTCTGCGCTGCCCATGTCCTGCTTAAAAGGGTGCATAACATTCACCTGAAGCTCACAGTTCAACACTAGGTCAGCTTTCAATTTATTCAACAAGTAGTCATGAAATGTCATGTTTGCACACACACACAGATATCAGCCAGACTATTGTGTAACCATCACAACGGTCAACTTGTGAAGGCAGACGGGTGACGTACACATTTGGCTGGTCCACACTGGAGCCCAGCAATGGAGGGAGGGTGGGATTTCCTGTCCAGCAGAGGGTAGATAGACAGGCTGCGTACTTTCACTGAGATTTAACGGAGAGCTCAGCTTAAGCAAAGCCACATTGTAGTCGAGAGAGAATTGGCTGTAATGAGGGTGTACAAATACACTAATCACGTCACGGATCTGAGAAAGAGATATTTGTGTTAAAGGAATAGTTCACCCAAAAACTTTTTTTGAGTGAACTATCCCTTTAAGACAAGATGAATGAATTTGATCCCAAATCCAAATCTTTCCATTCCATCCAAGTTTCTCGTTCTTCTTGTTGATGTCCATCTCACCTGTTTCTTTGAGCCTCCTGCTGTCACTGATAAAAGTCTCAAATATCGTTCTTCCCTACAAAGAAATTATCAGTCATCATAAAAAAGGTACTATACTGTTTTGAATAAGTTTGAACAGTAATCTTTTGAACATTTCATGCATGTTTGTTGCTCACAGGTTATAGACACAGTGTGCATCAGTAAGGATCCATTGCAACTGGAGGATCGCCCCACTGCATTCATAACCTGCTTCCAAACTAATGCTCACGTGCCACGACAGTTTCCCATCATCCTCTGTTGTCCTTGGGGCGTCCAGTCCAGAGGTATCAAAGATGTCAGGCATTCCATACGGAGCTGAGAATTCAGTGGAACATGTGCATGAATGTTTGCGGTAAAAACCAAATAAACATTCACAGTCTGTTCAGAGATAAACGCATTCTCATTTGTGATCCAATATATGGGTGTTGCTTTATTTTACACATTTTTTGACTCCAGCTGGATTCTTCTAAGGCCCTCTGAGACAAGAAGCCTCTTTTAGAGCTCAACAAAAAAGTCAATGTGACTGTGGACAGCAGAAAGGACAAAAGCAAGCGTGTGTGCAGCACAAACCAGCCAGTAAATGTTGAAAGATAACTCTGCTGTCATCATCTGCTTCCTCCCCCTGATCTTTAAACGCAGTCTCTCTGAGATCTGTAATGACAAAATCATTTTTGTCATCATTTCACACTTCAGAAGTCTTTGGTTACAAACTCAGTGGTGTCAAAGAAAGACTTAGTATGTTGGGTTCTGTATAAGCAGTATTCATTGTCTTTGTTGCAGAATAGGTTTTTATGTAAAATATTAAAAAATTCTAATATATTTTTGTAGTGTCCAACTGTTAGGTACGACCTCTCTTCTAATTTAATATAAATATTTGAATCATAAATTATATTACTAACATACCAATCAAGGGGAAAGTTAAATTTAAACTTTTATATGAATTTGAGACATTTTTGAAAAAATCCTGAATTTTATATTTTGTACACATGTACACGTAATGTATAATATCATACATAACATAATATCAAATAACTTTTATTTTAAGTTTTTTTTTTATTAAGTTATATAAAGTAAAATATATGTATAAATGTGCATAGACTGCAATGTGTTTTTAACTTTTAACTTTACTGTTTATAAGTATTTTTAGGCTGGCTTGTGTGTTTATGCTGTGGCATACTATTTAGACATGTGGGTCACAAGTGGGTCAGGTTTGGTTGGGTGAAATGTGAACACCTCCTGTGAGCATTTTTCTTCACTCATGTTGACTCTCACCTTTTTTGCTGATAAAAAAAAAGGAGGCGTTGAAACCACGGGCAGAGATGGTGTTGTCTGTGCTAAACTGTAGAAGCATTATGCGACCATAGCTGAGAACAGGTGGAGGAATGCTCACGCCACATACAACCACAAAACACAAAATTGAAAGAGCAGAGCACTTGAAGACTACATTTCCCATAATGGCGCAGTGCAAAATCTTTAAAGGGATGGAAAAATACCCCATTAATTACTCACCCTCAAGCCTTCGTCCTATGTCATCTGCTGGAACGCCACTCTCTCGTGAACACACATCCAACAGTTAACGAAAGCTAGAGATTACGGTACATAAAGTTTTAAATATGGATATTTTTCTTACACAAACACATTGATTCACAACAGAAGGCCTTTATTAAACCCCTGGAGCTGTGTGGAGTACTTTTTATGATGGATGGACTTACTTTATTTTGCCAGAAAATCTCAACCACCATTCACTGCCATTAAAATTTTTTGAAGAGCCAGGACAATTTTTAATACAACTCTGATTGTGTTCAGCTGAAAGAATAAAATCATTTACTACTAGGGTTGTTTGAGGGTGAGTAAATTATGGGGTAATTTTCATTTTTGGATGAACTATCCCTTTAAATGCTGTTTTGTTCATCAAAGAATCCAGATAAACAAAATGCATCACGGTTTCAAACAAAAAATTTTAAGCAGCAGAACTGTTTTCAAAATTGATAACAATAAGAAATATTTCTTACATTTTAAGTACTGTTTATCCAAATAGAAAAGTTATTTCAGATTGTAATAATATTTCATAATATTAAATTTTTAAAAAAATCTTGTTTTGTACTTTACCTATTTCATCCTTGCCATCAATGTCTCCAAACACTGTGAGTGAATCATATTTGCAGTTCTCTGACTCCTCAAGGTCAAAGTCATCAAAGTCAAGCTTTAAGGCACATAGTGAAGTTATTCTATTATAATTAGCATGTTAGCATATAGCAAACAGAGTGATATGATCATGCACATAGCATAGCCACGTTTGGTTTTCTTAATTTGAAACAGTTTACATTGCACTTTGTAAACAGCAGGAAACAACCAGCATTACATGGCTGCAGTGACGTCATAGCGTCGCCCTTTGGAGTCTAATTGAGTATCACATTCTCTCTTGCAGTGAAACCGATCAGAGCTTCCAATCTCACTGCATGCATGCATTCATGACCGGACAGACAGGTCACGACTGGACAGAGGAGTCACCAGGCATTGACTGGGCCAACACAAGAGCTTAAGAGTTGTTTTTACCTTGACTATGTGGCCTTCTGGGGCATAGATGACCCAGCGGCAAAGAGTGTTGTTGCTGTAGGCTTGTGGATAGGCGGGGCTCCACACAGCCCCCTTGGGCTGTAACAGCACCACTGTTCCACATTCAGCTCCTGCACAAACACAAAAGGAGAAACTGGTGGAATGGATCCCGGCCGATGACGTTGCAGCATGGTGTCACATTTCTGTCTGGCAAGGGTCATACTGAGGGGAGCAGGGTGGTGATTTGAACCTAGCTCTTACCTTCTCCGAACTTACCACTGGTAGTTGGCCCCCTGGCAGACATGTAACTATGGAAACAGTCCCACTGAGATAAGCTCTCCGCTCTCTGAGGAGCCTATTGGCAATAGTGCGAAAACAGAATTCTAATGGGGAAAAGTTAGTTTGCCTCTCAACCTGACAGGGGAAATGAACACACCTTGCAGACCAAGTGATGAAACCAACAGATCAGTCGGGCGCAACCTGTGCTGCTAAGGAGAGCACAATTAGGGTGGAATGTTTTTTTAATAATGGGACTGTATGGATACACAGACATGTAAATGAGGCAATGCTCTAAAACAACATCATCAGGCCTGCTAATCAAGTACACAGCAAGCAAGCATGCTGTTCCAAGCATCCATGCATGGTGATCGGTACTATACAGCTGCACAACTCATTCTGCATTGTCATTGTACTGTCACCAAACAGGCTTGAATCTTCAGATTTCCGCAAGCATTTTTGTGTCACTTTCAAGGAACTTTGTACTGTAGGCTTTTCAGAGTTGGGTGCACAACAACAAGAGAAACCAGTCGGACAGATTCAACTCACCAAAACGGTAGTCCTTGTCAACACCATGGAATTGGATGGCAAATCCTGCACCTGTGCTGCTTACATCAGACACAAACTGCACTGTGATACTGTGGGAACCACCAATAAGAACCGGAGGTGGAGGTTGACCTCCACAGAATCGACCTGTTGAACAAGGTCACAAGGAAACATAGAACCTTACAACCACTTACAGAAGGTAGAACAACAACAAAGTCATAGTTTTCCCACCTATTCGCCTGTCTTCATCCACGTACACAGTCAGGTGATCGCTGTAGCACTGTGTATCATTCTCCAGGTCAAACTCTATGAACTCCAGTAGAATATGTTCTCCAGCGGCAACTTGAATGGACCACAGACACATCCTATGACAAAAATTTTAAGATAAACTGCTGTGAAAGTTTACAACGATGCCTTTGGTTCGCAAATGTCTAAGATACTTCAGATGTGACTCACTCATTGTTGTTGTAGCTTTGACCTGGGTGAGCTGGATTTTTGATGATGCCTTCACTTCCAGGTACAACTCCATCATGTACACTGCACAGGGACCTGTCTGCACCTATGTTGAGTTCTATAGGCAAGTAGTCATTATTTAAATTGACTTGCAGTACTTACAAATACTTGGGGTTAAGTGTCTTTCTCAAGTGCAGTGCAGTTACTAAACCTGATTATTAACCACTACCAGTCCTACGAGATTGAAAGCAGGTAAGAAGCTCTAACTCAACAACAGTACCCACCTTTTCTAAGATTAGACTTGATCCATGACAGGAACAATAAGACATCAGTGAATACTCCAGGTGAGCCTCTTCTGGATGAGGGTTTGATCTTGTTGTTATTCCAGCTTCGACCACAACCCTTACCCCATGATGTGACTCCCACAGCCACCCAGCATCCATCTGCTCTGGGGCAGAGGAGGGGACCCCCAGAATCCCCCTGGAGCACATGAGGACAGAGAGGAACGCAAAGCCATCTTTGGGCCATCTTTCCCAACCTGAACCAGTCTCATAGGTGTTACTCATTTCCGGGGTGTTAATACTCTAATTCAAAGTTAATGTTGGGGGAACATCTTTAGTGTCAACTTACTTGGCAGGCATCTCTCCCACCATTCTCTCGGCCAGCACACAGGACTGTAAAGATCTTCTGTCCAGGTCTAAGTGTTTGTAGGACATGTTTGCAATTGCTTTGCTCTAACAGGTTCAGTTGCACCTCCTGAAGAACCGAAGAAAGTGGCCCTTCTGAAGAAAAGACAGACCTCTTCACCTTTATCCTAGTAATGGTTTGAGATATTTGAGATCTATCTCTCAAGTATTAATTGTTATTTCAATGTTGTTCAAATGACTTCTCACTCTCAGTAATACGACCCCATCCACCAACAACACACATGGTCTTGGGTGGAAACCTCTCACCAGGGTAAGGCAGGCAGACAGGCTTAATAAAATCACCTAGAAAACACACATATTATGTTTATCTCTAAAAAAACTATAAATACATAAGTTGCGGTAATCTCACAGAATGACTTACCAAAGAGAATGCGTCCTTTGATCTCAAGCAGAGCGATGTCGTAACTCATGGGAGAGGAGCGTTGATACTTTTCATGGAACTTTACAGTTTTTACCTGGAAGTTCTGCTCGCCTCTGTCAACTTCTCTTTGGTTGAAATCACCTGCTACAGCCTCAATTTTGTGCAGGAAGTCCCTAGGGCAGGCAGTTATATTTGAGAGAAAGTCACTGAAGCAGAGTGAAAAGTTATGATTAGTCATGGTTAAATTGACTGGACCTACTTGGATACACTTGCAAAGCAATGAGCAGCAGTCAAAAGCCAGTGGTCTGTCAAGATCGCTGCAGCACAGAAATGCGATCCTCTGATCCTAAGAGACACCTGCAGATGATAGTAGAATGAATTTTTCCTACTGACATAAACTTCAATGTCTTCTGGAATGTAAAAACTGTAGTATTGCGTTAGTTTATCATGCAATTTGTAAGGTTGAACAGTTACGTGCCAACCATGGATGGGAACCTCGCCTGGCCTCTGATCCTCCAATAACCCTCAAAGAACGCTCAAGGATGCCTCTTACCTTAGTAGATCCACATTTTGCATCTGGGTATGGCAGGACAAAACTCTGTCATTAATCTGTGACTTGTTCCCATACAAATAAATTAAACATTTTCTTACCACTAGAATAAACAGCAAAGGTCATTCCAAGACAACCCAACAAGATTAGAAAACCAGCAAAGGTCCTGTAGGATATTTCAGACATTATGTGTCCTCTGCCGTTAAAGACTAAGATCAGGGTATTTATAGAAGGGATGGAGGGGTGGTCTTTTTGACAAATGTGGTACTGTGGGTACTCATTAACTTCACACAGGAAAGGGGCGTGTTGAACAGAAGATTGCATAGTAAGCATCTAACGTTACATAAATGAACTAAATTTTATACCTAGATATTTTCTATGTGACAGTTTTTCAGTCTACTCACATTAAGGATCCAATTTGACAACAGAATACTTAAATATTTTGTGCATGTGTTTGTCTCATTTTTCTGCAGGTTACAAGGAGCATCAGCAGAAAAAAAGATTTTACAGCCACTTGTGATTCAGCTGAAGGAGAAAAGCTCCTCCATTGACAATGATGTTTCCCTCAAGGACCAGAATGACCTTTTAATCTAAAGGTTTATTGGAAGCTGTTGGATTTTTAGCACTCTCAGACTTTACACCTAAAATTGTGCACCCACATTCAATATGTAACAAATATACAAATTATAATGAAACAGAATGAAGATACTATAGGCAATTTATAAATTCATTTAAGTGGGAGTTTAAGTAGATTCTTTCTTTCATAATTCAAATCTTTGAAAAGGACATACTCACCAATTCCAAACATTTCTGAAAGGAAATGGACATTATTTGTTGTATTCTGTTTTATGCGTTTAATGTGTCTATTTTGCAGATTCCTACTGAACTTGCCTTTCTCTACCAGTTAAACTAAACTCTATTATCTTGTTTGATTTCACACATTTTAGACATTTGAAAGATTTGTGAATTCATGTACTAGATCTGAAAAACAACAATGCCAATTCACTCTGCCTTGTCTGTGTCAGAGAATTTACACAAACCAGAGGTCTAGTAAACAGTAGGGAAGCTCTTCTACAAAATACAAAAGACAATTGTAGCTATGATGGTATGAAGCTCACTACTGGTGACACCAAACCAAACAAGGATGGGTATCCTGTCATAAAATTGTCAACACATTTGTGCTTTTGTCTGCAGAGAACAAAAGCCGAAGGCTGAAGTAATTCTGCTTGCACAAAGAATCTTAGACAAACTGACTTGTCAAGTTCAGTCTATTCAACCAAGGCCACAAATCACCACAAACAGAAGCTGAGGGAGAGGGAAAGATATAAATGCATATTCTGTTTGAACCAGTGGCGAGACCTGATATTTTCAAGTGGAGTGGACCTCAGTGCCTTTGGCTTTTGGCTGAAAAAGAAAAAGGCCAAAAATATGAGTTGAAAAAATGCCTAAATTGAAAATATTTTGACTCGATAACGTCAAATTGCACATTGTTAAAACAACAATTATGATATTATCGCAGGCAATGTAAATGGGTGGACCAGTGCCAACCTGACCCTTATGTAGCCTCGCCAATGGTTCGAGCCCAACTGTCAATTGTTCCATGCAAAATTAGTCCAGCACAACAGTTCTAGTAAAATATAATGCTCTTTTGTTCTGTTATATCCAACAGGAGTCCTTTGAGCCCTGTTGCCTGGAAACCACCACAGTACAGCAGTTAAGAGAAGCCAGAAAAACCTGAAATTCTTTGTTTTATGTGGATTCCCAGCATAGATTTGTTTTGAACAACCTCTGTACCAGTCTGTACAGAGGGGGGTGGGGGGCATCTAAAAGCTTAAAAAGAAATATAGGATAAACTTCAATGAAAGCCTGTAACAGAGTTACACTGGAAGCTGATTCATGTTGTGTTAAGTGACTTTAAAATGGGTCAGACTGACAAGAAAATTGCAGGCTATGTAATGGATAAATCAGGATTATTTTGCACACATATATATAGGGAGTGCCATGCTGTTAGCAAATATTGAGAACCATACTTAAATCTAAACTGCCCCATTTCATTCAGGTTATCCAGCATAGGTCACAGACTTTTAGCCATAGCCTACTTTTTTATCTAGCTATTCCTTACAACACATTTTAAGGACTGACATTCGCCACTACCACATTGTTCTTAATGCTATTGGATTTTAACATCTGAGAGGCACTATTGGCCCTTGAGGGATTATGGACAAAATCATACTCTGAGGAAGAATCTAAAACCTGGTATGATTTTTAAATAGTACACATACACTGTGATCTCTTTCCAGAAGCCGTCAAACACTCACTAGCGAATATACACCAAATATTTCAGATGCGATACCGATTCTTTTGACACTACATAGGATTGTCACGAAGGAACGTCATTCCTCGCGCGTGGTGGGTTGTGACGTCGGTCTTCTCCTGAAACGCATCATTTGGCAACCCATCATCACAGTTCCTCTCCAGCGAAGCTAAGCTACAGCCCCACTGCGTTTCCCATCACTGCTGGATAGAGCACCTTAGGTCGCCTCGCAAAAGACAGCGCGGGGAATATACTAAACATCTCAGGTAAGAAGAGGTCGAGTGCTTCAGTTATATTCTTTGTTGCCTCGTTATTCCTGATCTCAAAATCGAGTTTGCACGGTTTTAGAGCGCGAATGCTAGCCGTTAGCACACTTTCGCATGCGGGGTTTTCAGCGCTGCTGTGTAGGAAATCCTCCTCGAAAGACGCACAGCTGGAAAGTAATGCTAAGCTGCTTTTACCAGTACTTACAGTAATTTAATGCACACATTTATCGAGAAATTTCTCTTTGTTGCATTTTCATATTGGTGACCATAAAGACAATTTCTTTCACTTGAAGAACCAGTTGATATTAAATATATAGGGACGTCCGTTGAAACTTTTTTTTATTGCAGTCTGTGTGCTTTATTATTATTATTGTACAATTATGAAGTATGTATTCATTGCACTTTATTGCCTTATTAACTGTGTGCATTTATGTGATCATTGACATTTTCTAGTATATTCTATTATGAGTTAAATAATAAACCTTAGAATTTGTGCCGACCAGTGAGGTCCAAATGTTACATTTTAGTTAAGAGATCAGGGCGGGTGAGCTTCTTAGGAAATGTGAAGCATGTGTCATTTTGGCTCTCGCCCAACGCTTAGTAGACGAATGATATTCATCCCAGTGACTCGAATCTTAGAATCGTTCATTCACACTTCCCGCGCTTGCGGGGTTATGTCAGTAGGTGGCGACAGGCGTGTTTCGTTTTGTGTGTTTTAATCGTTTTAAGTGAGTCATTAAGTCATTTACGCAACCGATTTGTTAAAACATCAAGTCACTTATGACTGAAATATAATCCAAATTAATTTAATTGTCTACAAAACGAATAGACTCCAGAAAGAGTGTCTAAGCATCTTTTTCCTCCATTTAGTCAACTCTACACAGAATTCATCAGTCCTTTGTGAACGAAATTGACTCTCATTACTCAAATAACCTTTTTTCGTACATTGAGTCATCAGGTCCCTTTTTTCACAAATGAGCAGAGTTGGGTATAACGAAAAACGAGATCTTCATCCAAAAACAAAAAGTAGCCGAGATGAACTTGAATCTTTCTTTGTTTACGGAGGTGATGACGTTTCGTGTGGATGATTATCTTTTAGCGAGCAGTGTGAGTGGGCATGATCACATTATAGGTGAGCTCAGACGGGAAAGACTGTAGCTTGCGTTGGTTTCATACGGATTATTTTATCAGAGAATATTTGTTTTCACCATGACTTTCTTCATTTAATAATAGACACTTCTATCTTTCTTTAGATATACTGCATTTCTCATGTCATTTTCATTCATTTTAGTGACTCGTTTCAGGAAGATGTTCAAGGAGACAGAGAATGCAGAAAGCGCATCCTATTTGTTTTCTTTATTTAAAAAAAAGTTTTGTTGATATTGGGAGTGTATACAAATACTACTTATGTAATATTTCAGTCAATATTAAATTAATGAAAGAATATGTATTACTTCTTACACTACAAAGAGAAACTCATAGTTTTTTTTAGGTTTGATTAAGTAAAGTAAACTAAGTAATTAGTAATCTAATTACTTTTTAAATGCAGTAATCAGTAATGCAATCAAATTACAATTTTAAAGAAGTAATTTGTAGTGGATTACTTTTTTGGGAGTAACTTACCCAACACTGCAAATGAGGTTTATCAATTTAATCAGTTTTGCTTTGCTCAAAGCCTATAGCCAGTAGGGCTGTGGTGATATATCGCATGTGATTGTCACGCACATTTCGTCAGTAAATCTGGTTCCCTGATTACCACTAAATCGCCATCACCTGCTTTCAGATGGAGCGGCATTTAATAGACAGAGCTGTATATCACTGACAAGCTACGCAATATTGCGTTCATTATCGCAGATGAATCGCCTTCGATAATGAACGCGATATTGCGTACCTTGTCAGTGATCTACGGCTCTGTCTATTAAATGCCGCTCCATTTGAAAGCAGGTAGCCGGCTTGAGTAGTTCGGACTCAAAACTAAAGGCGTACTCCTTAAATAAGTCCAACCCATGCTCATTCATGTAGTCAAATGTTCCTGTACTCATTCTAATAAGTTTTTAAAGAGAGAGAGTTGAATGGAAAATATGAGTTCAAGACTTGAAGTAAACAAGAATGATTTGATCACTTAAAAGGTTTGTTCTGATTCAGAACTCCATACTACATTCAAAAATTTCAACATTCAAAAAAAACATTGACAAAAATTTTCATTTTCTCATTGATAACTATTTGGTTATAACACATGTTTAGAACCTTTATAAAAATAGTAGCGTTTATTATCTAGGGCCTACTTTTTGAGTATATTCAAAAACCGCATCAGGAATGAACACCAGTCTGACAGGGCTCATTTAATTTTGAACATTTTTGGTCTGTATCCCTGATTTTTAAACTTCTCAACAGTTAATTGCATATTTCTGCCATTTCATTTGGATGAACATCCCCACTGTCGTTGTTTTAATGAGGATCACAAGATGCAAAGGCAGTGCAGTCTTGTGACAACACCATTTTTTTTCCCTGTCATTGTATCTTTGTGTACTTCAGTACTGAGATCTGCTGGTGCAATTCTTTTACTATGCACACACATGATATTCAATCCCATTATCCTTGAGTACTTTTATTTAGGTTCTTAATGGAAAGCTTTTAAGCTAAAGCACTCCTGACTACGGTCATTCTGTTGTTATTCCGTTGGTATTTGTTTACATACATCTTATTTGTTACAGTAGTACAATTCCTCATGTGACGCATGAATTATTCAAACTGAGGATGTGGGATCTAGGATCAGTTTGCATCTGATGTACATGAAAGGGACTTGATCATGTCGGATGGCCCCATATAGGATGGTTATATATCCAATCTGTTCTTTCTCAGACAAGCAATCAGTTTTCAGAGGTTAGAAAATGGCCAGCTTCTCTATAGGGACTGATTTCTTTTGCCCACGGTCCCAGAACTCCCGTTTTAGCTTTGCTCCCTGTAGTTGGACGCTGTTTAATGCCAGTGTCACTGCAGAGGCAGCTCTGTGTCATTGGTCACAGAAGTGCTGAGTGGCTCTTGGAAAGAAATTGCACTGCACAACGTCTCGCCTTCTGGAATAATCCACCTGACCCCTACAATTAAACCCGCATTCATTAGCTCTAGATTGGCTGCTTGCCCTTAAGGCAAGTGTGTCAAAATAACCCATGCACTTAGATAGAAATTGTGCCCTGAAAGTCAGGAAACAGCCCAGAGTTTGTTGTCGTGTGTGTGTGTGTGTGTGTGTGTGTGTGTGTGTGTGTGTGTGTGTGTGTGTGTATACTCTGTCCGTGTTTGGGGTGCATGCAGCTGTGGAACTTGGCACCAGTGTTATGCAGCAAACAATGCGAGGCTGCAGCACCGAACAGAAAGAGGCTGCAAAAACAGCTCATCGCCAGTGGCCTGATAAGTTTACAGAAAGGATCATATGATGCAGCCGGCCGAGTGCATCAGGAAAAAAGTGGCAGGCTGAGATTGAAACTTCATATATTGAGCTGAATGTGTGTAAGATGTAAAATTGAGCCCAGAAATTGTCAAATGCTGATTAGAATACATCCTGTATCTTTTTTATCATTTACATGCGTTTTTAGGCTTTGCAAATGCAAATGTAAACATTTGGTTTTAAACGTTGTCAGTTGTAATTTTTATGATTTTAAATGTTTTTTATTTTTTAATTTTGTCAGCCAGGTGTGAATGTAAGTGTGAATGTAAGGCTGTCTGAGTTTTGTTAAACTTTTGTTTGGATGTTAATTTAATATTTAAATTCCCGGAAATGTAATTAAAAAAAAAATTGTATATTGTAAATGATAAATATTACAGAATAAATGTAAATTTTTGTATTTTAAAATGATCTATATACAGTTATACATTTAAATGCATACAATTTGTTGTAATTTTATTTTTAAACTAAGATTTTTAGATTAAGATTATTTTCATGTTTTTGAAAGAAATCTCTTGT
Organism: Cyprinus carpio; assembly: GCF_018340385.1. Taxonomy (NCBI): domain Eukaryota; kingdom Metazoa; phylum Chordata; class Actinopteri; order Cypriniformes; family Cyprinidae; genus Cyprinus; species Cyprinus carpio. The sequence goes on from NC_056621.1 coordinate 11,397,372, forward strand.
TTTTTCCAGACTGCATTTATTTGATCAAATTAAAGTAAAAACAGAACTATCAGAAGTATTATTGAATTTTAAAATAACTTTTTAGTGTAATTATTCCTGTGATGGCAAATCTGAATTTTCAGTAGTGTCTTCTGTGTCACAATCTTCCAGAAATCCTTCTAATGTGCTGATTTGCTCCTCAAGAAGCATTTTTTATTATCATCAAATTATATCAATGTTAAAAACAGCTATGCCTCTACATATTTTTGTTCATTTTTGCAGGATTCTTCAATAGAAAGTTTAAAGGAACAGCATTTATAACTGTCACTTTTGATTAATTTAATGCATCATGCTGAATAAAATTATTAATTTCTTTATTAAAAAAAAAAAAAACTTGTTGATTTTTATTAGGTCTTTATTAAAAAAAAAAAAAAAAAAACACTTCTAGTTTCTAGGCTAAGTAGAAGTCTAAAGTAGGAAAAGTCTTTATCTCTTATTTTATTACATATTAACCCAGTATCTGCTGTGGATGAGTTGTATTGGCTTGTTATCAGTGGACAAGAGATAAGAACAATAAACCTGTTTATACTGTTGTGATTTTACTATGCCTTTTAATTTGTCCTATCAATTAGTGATACGTAAAGCTTTTTGCGGTCGATGCAGCTTAATGCTGTTTAGGAGCACTTTTATTGACCCAGCAAGTCAAAATCCAGCTGCGGTCCAAGAGAGTATGTAATACAACACCGGCTCTTAAGAAAGCATTACACATTTATACAAAGTTAAGATTTGATTGTCATGCAGCAGTTGTGGACTGAGGTCTTGGAAGGAAAGGAAGGAAGTGATATATTACTGAAATATTTACCACATGCTGACAAAACAGCACAATTTCTGAAGCAAAAAGTGAGATCCATTGTGAAATGTGTGCGGTATCTGCAGTGTGATACTGTGTGAGAATGTTTCTGTTGGTGTTCTTCAGGGGTGTAACAGAGGAAGGAAGGTACACTCAGGATGGTCACCATTCCAGAGTACTACGAGGGAAAAAATGTTCTTATCACAGGGGCCACAGGCTTTATGGGGAAAGTACTTCTGGAGAAGCTGCTACGCTCTTGTCCCGGTGTCAAAGCTGCCTATGTGCTTGTCCGGCCCAAAGCAGGACAGGCGCCTGAAGCCCGTATTGCTGACATGATCAACTGCAAGGTGAGCAAGTGCAGGTCTGGAGGACTGCTGGAAAACTTCTCAATTGAGTTATATACCTCATGCTATAAATTAAGAGTAAGATAAGGCGATATAGCTTAAAAAAAATGTACAGTATATTTTTCAGCCTTTTAAAAAAAGTTAGTGTAAGTCAGCCAATTGGAGTCAAAATGTTTAATGCGAGATGTAAAACACAGTTAAAACTTGTTAAATTTATTAAAATTCCACTACTCCTATTACTTTTTTTTTTTTTTTTTTTTTTTTTTTTTTTTTTTACTAAAAACATTTTAGGAAGTTAGTATTATTTTTATTTTCTTATATTTATTCATATTTTTGAATTTAATATAGTTTTAGTTTCAGTAAAATGTAGTTATGTTCTTTTGTCAATAGTATTAGTTGTTTTTACTATTTGTTGCTGTTTAACTTTAATTTTCTTTTAGTTTCAGTTTTAGTAATTTTAATACATCAAAGGTTTAGTGCTTCAATTTTTTAGTTAGTTGCCAAAGCAACGTGTGTGTTTAAATAATTTTGGTTTTAGGTAACAAAAACAACACTGATTATTATGCTTGCTTTTTTTTAATAGCTTTTCGTCATGTTCTTTTTTTTTTTTGTCTTCTTCTGCCAGTAAATTATTTTGTCATTTATTAAAATGACATTAATGTTCATATATAATATTTATAAACCTCATATTTATATGAAAACAAAAACCAAAAAGACAGAAAACGTGAAACATTTTTTTGTCACTGTTTTTTAAAATCCAGTAATTTTTGTAAGACTAGGAACGTAAAACCTTACTATTCTATTTAAATTTATATATATTATGTGCATTATTAATATTATTTTGCAAAATTTACATTTTAATATATAATAATTCTATTTATATTTTAATACTGTGTATATAATATAATAATACGTTTTCAGCTGCTGAATTCTATGCTTAAACTAAAACATACAGTATGTCTTTGATCTCTTCCTACTATTTAAAACTTCTTATGGGATTTATGATTAGGCCACAGATGCACTATTCAGATCACGTGTTATATTTGCAGTGTCTTTCAAGATGCTTTGAATGCTCTAGATTGCGCTGATAGATCTTCTCTCCCTATATTTGCTCTTTACACAGTTATGTTGTATGCACATTTCTGGCCTTCTCTAGATCATATTGACAGGATTGTCTCATAGGCTGTGCGTGACAGGAATTCATATGCGTTTACTGTAGTGCTTGGCCCGACTGTGATATCTGATTATGATGAAAGTAATCTTGAGTCTTTGAATGTTGCAGCTTTTCGACAGACTGCGAGAGGAGCAGCCCGATTTCGCAGAGAAGATCGTGGCGGTCAACAGTGACCTGACAAAGCCAGATCTGGACCTGAGCACAGAAGACCAGGAGACTCTCACGAGCTGCATTAACATAGTGTTTCACTGCGCTGCCACTATCCGCTTCAACGAGCCTCTGAAGTAAGCTGTAATCTCCACCCACAGGATGACACAAAGCTTTATACACAGCTATGAGTTTAGATGCTTCTGATTATTTAGGTGGTTATATCACAGGAAGCAGCAGAGTTCTTAACACGTCGCTTGAGTCATTTCTTCATTTCATACTGCAACATATTCAGTCCATTTCATAAGGAGATAGACAATTAACTCCTGATCTGTCAATCTGTCATGTAGCTTTAAATCATGTACTCACAGTAAACCTGGATAATACAATAAAATACATGGTTTTAATAAATTTAATAGCCTTAATAAAAATAATTATTATTTTAGTAATGGTACAATTATTATTAATAATTCAAATGCTGCTAATAATCAATTTTTTCACTCACTAATGTTTTTCCACTAATACAAGTCATATTCACAAATATACAAATAATTGTATTATTATTATTATTATTATTATTATTATTAATAGTATTAGTGGTTTTAAAAGCTATAATAATACTGTCACTTTTGTTTTACTACTACTATTGTTTTTATTACTGCTATTATAATAACTATTATTGGGAATGCTAATAATACAATTATTAATGATGCAATAAATTTATTACTATTTGCATTAATAATAATAATAATGCAATGATGCAAAAATTTATTATTATTAATATTAGAAATTGTAAGTAATAATACAGTCATTATTTTCTGTTTTTATTTTCTTTACTGTTTTTATTATTACTATTATAATATAATAATTTTAATTCAAATAATACATGATAAAATTAATTTATTACTATTTCCATTAACCATAATAAAAATAATTATATTATTAAAGTGCAATAAAATTATAACTTTATTAATAGTAGTAGTAGTAATGGAAATTAAAGTACTGTCAATATTATTGTTTTAATTTTAAATACTGTATTATTATAATGCTAATAATAGATTTATTGTATCATTAATTATAAAATATTTAATTTATAAAAAAAATTTTATAATATACTTCTTATTACTGTTATTATTAATAGTTGTACAAGAAATAATAATACTGCAATTATATATATTTTAATAATATATTATTTAAAATATTTTGCATTAGTATATTTCTGCCCAAATTCTTCTGTCACTGCTGTAATTTATCAAATTTATCAGACGAATCTGGAGCACTCTGAATTCAAAATGGATGCTAAAACCTTGTTTATGCTTTAAAGTGAGTGTGGAATGAAGCACCACAGGCTGTGCATGCACAAACACTTCAGAGGTGTTCACACATTCTTCACCTGCCTTCATTTTTCTTTTACAGCGCTCACGTAATGCACCGCTGCACCAGAGAGACATAAATGCACATTTTATGTCATTTACATGATATATTTCCTTAACTTTCCTTATCCTATTCTGATGTCTGTAAGTTGAATGATTGAAACTACACTAACTGCAGGTTATCGTGGTTAGATCAGTTTTTTTGGTGGTAAGTTAATCAGATCTTCTCCTGCTTCTGCAGAGTCGCTGCGTTTCAGAGTTTTTTCTGTCTCTTTGCTGCAGAGATGCCATGCAGCTGAATGTGCTGGCCACACAGAAGATGGTTAATTTGGCTCACAGAATGAAGCATTTGGAGGTGTTTATCCATGTGTCCACAGCCTACGCCCACTGTGACCGAGAGCTCATTGAAGAGGTGGTCTATCCACCACCTGTCGATTACAGGAAGCTCATAGACACACTTGAGTAAGTCTTGGCTCTCCAAAACATTCTTATTGTCTTTGATGCTGGAGTCCCCTTCCTCATTATACTTAAAGTCTAAAGCCTGACTTTTAATGTTTAATAAATGAATGTCAAGGACATATATAGTACTTAACACGTTCTCCATGTTTGACAATGGCTGCTTTCACACATAAAGCCTTTGTTATAAATTTAACAATGCTTTCCCAGTTAGAGATCATGTAAAAACAAGGACTCGTTGTCAAAATGCTAGCTAATTAGCACTGGTAATTAATTCTTTTTTTTTTCCTGAGGTTTACTTCATAATGTCATTTAATTTTCATGACCATTTTCCATACTCTGTTATTCAGGTATTATTTATATACTCTAATTGTAATTGTTAATATTTTGATTTAGCTTTTATTTTTGTCTTTTCAGTTAGTGTGTGTGTGTGTGTGTGTATATATATATATATATATATATATATATATATATATATATATATATATATATATTATATATATAAATATAATGTATATAAATCAGGGCAAGTTAATTAATTAACGCCGACAATTATTTTATTGCATTTATGCGCATTTACAGTTTTTTTTTATTATTATTATTTTGAAAGTCCATTGCTCACTGGCTGTGAATACTCATACAAATAAATAATGGGTCACATGAGGGTTGGGATGTTGATCAGTACTAGGACTATAGTAGCGCTCACATTTACACTCCCGATAAAATAATTTAGGCTAAGCATCAACATTCACAACATTCACTTTACAGATCTATCACTTTTGCCACTCAGAAATGTTGACACAATAATGCTCTACATATCAGAAGTTCTGCGCTCCGGCGCGGTTAGCGCTCACACTACATGCGTACCGCTATTTTATCTATTTTAATATACATTCAAATCGAATTTATTCCCGTGATGCAAAGCTGAATTTTTAGCAGCATTACTCCAGTCTTCAGTGTCACATGATCCTTCAGAAATCATTCTAATATGCTGAATTATTATCAGTGCTGGAGACTGAAAAGAATTATATTTTGAATAAATGCTGTTCTTTTTAACTTTTTTTTTATTCATCAAAGAATCCTGAAGATGATTTCTGAAGGATCATGTGACACTTTAAACTGAATTAATGGCTAATGGAAATTCAGTTTGCATCACCGAAATAAATTATATTTTAAAGAAACCATTATTTTATAGAAACCATTATTTTCAATTGTAATAACATTTACTGTAGCAAGTTTACAGTTTTTTTTCTGATCAAATAAATGCGGCCTTGATGAGCATAAATTTAATTACTTAATTACATATTACTACATATTGTCCCTTTAAAACATACTGAACGTACACACATTCTTACAAACATACAAACAAACATAATTAACTACAAAACAGCTCAGAAATAAGAAAATAACACAATGAATACTGAAGCTATTCCAAGCAGGATTAACTAAATGAAAACCTTTTTTTTTTTTTTGCTCTCCCTCAACTTCCTGGATTTGGTCGACGCTGACAGGTGGATGGACGACAAACTGGTCTCTTTAATGACACCAAAGCTGTTAGGTGAGCGGCCTAACACATACACGTACACTAAAGCCTTGGCAGAACAGCTCATCCAACAGGAGTGTGGAAACCTCAACGTCGCCATCATCAGGCCCTCGATCGTAGGAGCCAGCTGGAAGGAGCCGTTCCCCGTAAGCATGCTCATTTCCATCCTCCCACCTAATTAAAAAAATACTGCCTGGATTTTGAGCACCACTCTTTTTTTTCCACTCTGTTAAAGGGCTGGATTGATAATTTCAACGGGCCGAGTGGGATATTCATCGCTGTGAGTGGCCACTTTGATTTTTAGAGTAAATTTAAATGCAGTAGCATTTCACTTTGTATGATTGTTTATTGGTACTTCATGTTAAAAGCTATTTTTTGGTTGTGCAGGCAGGAAAGGGGATTCTACGAACAATGAGGGCTTCAAATAACGCTGTCGCTGACCTCGTGCCAGTCGATGTGGTCATAAACACCACTTTGGCCGCTGCCTGGTATTCCGGTTCCCAGAGACATGCCAGGTCAGACATCACCACAAACACCAACATTCACACTAAATCCCTCACACACGGATCACTGGAAAATAAAGTCATGGAATAAATGCCGCCAGTTTTCTGACAGTGTCGTTTGTCTCCATCGCAGGCCGAGAAGTCTGTTGGTGTACAACTGCACGACAGGCGGGATCAATCCATTTCATTGGGGTGAAGTTGGTATGAATCACTTTTTCAAACAAATCGCTGCACAGTGGCCTTCAAGTGCTTCATTTTCCCCGTTTCAGTTTTGCTATCGACTGCAAATCGAAGAACTTGTCACATTAAATGAATGAGCGTGAGAACGCTGACATGTTTGAACAAGTGTATGTGGGCGTTAGCCAGCTCATTCTTTTGTTCTTATATGGGAATGGATATAACTTTGATTTGATAATTCAGACTTTAATTTTTGAGACTTAACTTCATAGCTGCCTGGTTTCCACTGAAGTGAAGTAGGGTGGGGAGGAATGAGTTATGATAACCATTAGTGGATGAGTTATGAGTGGTTTAATAACCTTTCATCACCATGTTGTGACCTTAAAATCTAAATGGAAAGTAATTCTGTGTACTTGATATATTATATTACATTATATTATATTACTAAACACTTAATTTAATCAAATTAATCAGTAAGTTATACATTTTCATTGCTCAAAAAAGCAATGAAATGGTTTTTATTTTTTATGTAGTGGACAGAAGTATATTTTATTGAATTTTATGGATTTACGACATAATTAGGTAAGTCATGTTGTATAATACATATAAGAAATAAAAATTATAGAATCATATTACTAAAATCTTAGTTTAAATTTAATCTATATTAAAGCTGCAGTCCGTAACTTCCTTTGGTTAAAAATGACCGAAATCAATATTTGAGCAAGTACATAACCAGCCAGTGTTCAAAACTATCGCCTTACTTTACCCCAATTCACAACAGTTAGCTTATAATAATGTTTTCTAATTTGAGTGGTATGGGTAGGTTTTCGCAGGAAATTTAAGCATGCTGCTGTGTCATTACGTCACTTCTGTAAACATAAAGAAGTCCCGGCTAATAGGCTTACGCATGTGAGGATCCTGCAGGTGACGGATCGTTTATAGCCTTTTCTCACAGCCGCTAGAATAATTCATTTCATCATTTTGAGGGCGGATTGTAATTTGGTCGTTTTAATGGCATATTGAAACACATGTGAATGAAATGAAATTATATTCCGGTTTTAAATGTGCTTCTGATTACAGATCGCCTGGGAGTACACAAGATTTGTATTTTAAAGACAGCCAGTTCGAAGGGAGCATAATTTGCTTTTTGGGTTAAAATAATTTCTTAATATGAAATTCGAATGCTATGACAATGAGGTTAGACTGTACAGAAATTGAAATCTACACACTAATACACACTATAGGCAATGCTGATGTTGTTAACGTGAATAATTTGAGAATAAAGTATAATAATAATAATAATTTGCATGGTTTGATGTGATATGAGCTAACCGATCTTTAGATTTAATCACCATTGGTAGCGCAATTTATTGTACTGTTTTTTTTTTCTCAGTTGGTCAGAACAAACGTGGCAGACTTGTTACTTGTTCAGACGACAATATATGGTGAAAATTCTTATGTGGGTCATATATTCCAAGACGTAGGCTAGAATCTGTGATTGCGAAGTACAGTAAATATCCACACCTGTGCAGTGACTGACTAACAGTGCCACACATTGACCTCAAAACATTAGATTCCGTGCCGGAGCACAACCCACTAAAGTAAGATAATTCAGCACAAAGCTGCAATTGCAAGTTTTCAAACAGAGATGGCGACAAAGAGGCAAAACTTACGGACTGCAGCTTTAAATAATTATAGGGGTACAATGGTCTTGTAAATACCTGATGTGTCAGTTCAGACAGTTACTTTTATTTTTTTTACTGCTAATACGGATCTGATCTGATTTTTA